>NC_071992.2:92385000-92687500 GCF_028885655.2 Pongo abelii
AATTAAATTGATAAGAATTTAAAAAAAAATGAACACTCTTGCTTCATACAATATAATTTCTGTATACCAAACTTCCTTTTTGGTAATAATGTACTAAAATCTTTTAGCTTTATTTAGAAAATTCTTAGTTAAGAATAAATTTGATTTACTCATCTTAGTAAGAAAGAAAAGTATACAAAAGTCTAATTGGCATAACCCACTAGTCGTTTTATCCTGGTATTTTGTGTCGGTATATACAAATGGGCGAATTATTTGACAAAGTGTTGCGGGACAGCAGTTCCCAACCTTTTGTCATCAGAGACTGGTTTCGTGGAAGACAATTTTCCCATGGACGGTGGCGCAGCGGGGAGGGGATGGTTTTGAGATGAAATTCTTCCATCTCAGATCATCAGGCATTAGTAGGTTCTCACAAGATATGTGCAACCTAGATCCTTTGCATGTTCAGTTCTCATAGGGTTCGCGCTCCTATGAGAATCTGATGCTGCCACTGATCTGACAAGGCGGAGCTCAGGCTGTAATGCTCGCTCACCTGCCACTCACCTCCTCCCGTGCGGCCCATTTCCTAACAGGACACAGACTGGTACAGGTCTGTGGCTTAGGGGTTGGGAACCCCTGTTGTGAGTGATACAAAGCAGAATAAGTTTGATAAGTAAAACAAAATTGATTAAAAAATTATCCATACAAGACGGGGTGGGGTGAGTGCTGTGCTGAGTACAACAGTGATTTCTAATACTGTACCATAGGTAGATTTCACTTGTGATGAATGTTCAGGAGTCTGGAGTGAAATGAAGAAAATTGAATATAGCGTTGTATACATGTTAGTATAAAATTATAAACTGTTTCTAAATGTAATCTAAAGTTATGTTCGTCCTATCTTTTCAGAGTTAAAATGTCCTATGTTTAGTGAAATAATGACATTTTAATATTCCTACCTAACAAAATTAAATACTGACTATGCCAGGCTCTGCATTTATTCTGTTTTAATAACTTCTTGCTCCATTAAATGTGAAAGTCTTGGAACAACTGGTGCAGACCAAAAACTATAGAGGTTGAGTTTAGGAAATTTAGTTTAAATGAAATAATCCATCCTGTGCAAGAACAATCGGGGAGTTTCCTATTTTTTATATCCTGCCATCCTTTTTTTACATGTTCAATACTGAGAATAGATTATTTTCCCATATGACGCAGTCAAGGAATGTACTTTTCCTGCTTGTATGTCTGTTTTGAATGTAGAACTGGGTGTGTATGAGGAGAGAATTGGCAATTAAGTGTTTGGACTAAAGATGCTACTCTTCATGCAAAATAAATAAAAAAGATCTGAAATAGCAATAATTGAGTCTGTATTCTCAAGATAACTGGGATTAAATTTTCATAGATAAGTCAATATATAAATAATTTGCTGTCATTTTATTGAGTTGGACATACGTTAAAAAATTAAGATAATATTTAATTTTTTAAGGAAAACTTGTCTTGCAAGAATGCTTTTTATGCCATGAAGCATAGGTACAACACACTCATTCCTCTTCAAAAGCTTCAATTGATTTTTCAGTTGAGATAGCAAATACAAGATGATCCATGAATATGCTACATGTTGCCTGAGAATATTTGGCTTCCTTAATTGATGAACTTAAGTCTATATTAAATCTTAAATTAAAAATACTTTTGGTGATATTCAGGCAATTCCCTTCATAAGATGTTTACTTGAGAGTACAAATGAACACAATGTCAGACTGGAGAGAGGAAACCAGCATAATGATATTAAAATTATACAGTCATTTTTAAATAAATGATAAACAATGTCATTAATTTCTATCAATGTGACAACAATTTACTATGTTTAGAAACAAGGAAATAGATATTAAGCAGTTTGCATTTGTCACAGAGATACAACATGGGTAACTGAGTAACTTTATAAAAAGCAAATTAAATAGTTTATCCCCTCCGTGTTAAAATTATGATCTGTTCTAGAAAATCTCTTAGGTTTACTTTGACCTTATCGAGGTCCATACATCTATGTTTCTTAATTTTTCTTCAATAGCCTTCTTTCTAATTTTCTTTAAGCTTTGACCTTTATCTCAAAATCAACAAAATTAATTAAACTCCATATCTTACATGTTAATTTGAAACTCGAACTGTAATTTATTGCACCTGAAGTGGAAGAAAAACAAATGGTTAATGCACTTGATCAAAATTCTGGATTGCTTATAGAACAGAGTCTAAGGAAATAACTTTTGCACTCTGTGGGGAAGTCCATGTAGACAACTGATACTTTAAAATGTTACAACAGAAGTATTAAAAACCATTGTAAGTGTACCTGGAAGAACAAAGCAGCCCCACTTTGATTTTGTTTGTAGAAAGAAGGAAAAAAAATGTCTAGCTTCAGATTTTAAAGATCAGTGAGCAGAGGGTGACTTAGCAAAAAGTAAAGAAATAGTTTTAACCTTCAAGGTCTGCCTGATTTCTCTTCTGGGTAAGGAAGCCATCGAGGCCGATGGCTCTATTATTTGGCAAAGGTGTTAATAGGCTTCATTGTTTGTGTACCAGCATCTAGCTTTCCTACAAGCACAAGACTAAAACCAGTCTTCAAAATATTGTAAAGCACTACCTGTGATTTAGGCCAGGGAATCTGAGGGATGATAAGATAGGACTATATCCCTCTTCCTTAATGTGGATATGGTCTACATCACCTCTAAAAATCATGGTGTGTTTTTTGAAGTGTGTGTGTATGTGTGTGTGTGTTTGTGTGACGGATAAATGTGAGGCAATTAGAAGTTAGAATAAAGCTAGGATGGGGAAAGAAAGTATATCCTTAATTTCCCCATTTTTTTAATAGCAGAAAGTCAATAGATGCAAAAAAGAATAATTCCTTGAAAAAAGTTTAAGTAATTTTTGTAAGGTCAGGGTCTATAAGATTTACATTTTGTTGTGTAACCGTAATCCCCCGTTACTTAGCCTTATTTAATTGGATCGCATGCTCACTACTACATAATTTTTTAAATGATTTATCAATTTTAGAGCTTTGAAATGTTTGATTTATCTTTTTGTTAAAGAGATTTTTATGATCCACTAGCCTTTTCTTTTTAAAAATTTCATGAGTACTCCATTCACTGCTTTCCAGCCTGGATGACAGAGCGGGACTCCATCTCCCAAAAAGCCCCAAAAACCACAAAAATAAAAAAAACTACCCTAGAAGGGGTAATTTATGGAGAAAAGAGGTTTAATTGACTCAAGTTCCACAGGCTTAATAGGAAGCATGACTGGGAGGCGTCAGGAAATTTAGAATCATGGCAGAAGGCGAAGGGGAAGCAAGCATGTCTTCGCAAGGAGGCAGGAGAGAGGGAGACAGAGAGCTAATGGGGAGGTGCCACACAATTTTAAACCATCAGATCTCAAGAAAGCTCACTCACTATCACAAGAACCGCAATGGGGAAATCTACCCCCATAATCCAGTCACCTGCCACCAGGCCCAGGCCTTTCTTCCAATTTGACATGGGATTTGGGCAGGGACACAAATCCAAACAATATCGCCCTCTTATGACTGAATTTCCCTTACTGTCTGGATGCCTATATAAGTCTTTATTCTTGAAGTGCAATGACTTCAAGAAGACATGCTTTGGCAAAATTATCCTTTATCATTTTTTTTTTCTGATTAGATGCACTCCCTCTACGTGCAGATTCAATTTTGTCTTCATTTTAGGAAAATGTATTCTGGTATATTTTTAAATATATATTCTAAATTGTACCTGTTTTCTTATTCAGAGAAATCAAATATGCATATGTTAGGTTTCCTTTTTCTGTCTTCTATAATTTCCTTTTTGTGTCTTTTATAATTACATTGTTTTTATAAAGGATGCATGGAAAAAGTTATATTGGAAAATGTTTGTCTGCTTATATTAGGCCAATATTTCCAACTACATAGGTCATGTTGCTTACTCCTTAGTTTCCAATTTCTTACCACCATCCTTAGGATACATCTGAAATTTTGAACAAAACTCAACATATTTTTTTCCAGTGTCGTCTGGGAATCTTCTCCCCAAAATGTCCATACAAGCTCCACTGGGCTTGTTTTAGTTCTGCAAATGTAATATGCTCTAGTGCTCTTTCTCCTTAGGAACTTACCATGTACTATGAATTCAACCTTGAATGAGTAAAAGGGAGTAGTTTAGGAAAAGTAATCTGACTCTAGTGTGTCCATTGGCATGGGGATTGTGGAAATTAGAGGTGAGGAAATCTGTTAGAAGAGTGTTAGAGATATGTGGACAATGTAATTAACAGCCTCATAAAAGGGAACCATGAGAATAAAAAAAGAATGGACTAACAGCCAATGAGGGAAAAAATATTAGTGCCCCCAAATTTTAAAAAGTCAGTGTGCTCTTCTCCACAAAACCAATTCAGTATTTATATTTGTCACTTTTTATCTTTTTTTCTAATGTTCACCAAGTTGTCCTAACCTGAAACACAGGCATCCTGGATGCTTTTGTCTTTGTCAATATATTCACCAATTTCTGTCAATTAAATTTTATAAACTTCTTTCCCTCTATTCCACTGCTGTGCCCTTAGTTAAGAAACATCAATTTCTTCCTTCCTATTTGACTGACACTTTCTTACCTAAGCACTTTGTTATTCCTTGCTTAGACTAATGCAATAGCCATTTAAGATTACCAGCCTCAGCTCTTATTTTTCCTCAAGCCTTCTTCCATATTGTTGTCTCTGCAAACTTCATAATACATAATTTTGATAGCTTCCCTCCTACCTTTCTTTTGCGCCTTCTGATTAAGTTCAAGAAAATATACAGATTTGTTGCCATAGTTCACAAGGCCTATTTCTTATAAACCATCTTGCTTATATCTCTTGCTTCAATTCTTGGTCCTCTGTCTTTAACATTCCATAGTTCACTCATGACCATGTGCGGTTGTGTGGACCCTCAACTATGCTATGATTATGATAATTTTTTGTTAATCTTTGAATATTTACATTTATATCTCATACACTCTCTCCTGCTTAATTTTTAATTATAATTTTTATTTTGTGAAATTTAAAAGTACAGTAAACTCAAAAAACAATATGGCAAACATCTTTGCACACTTCAGAGAGAATTAACATTTCATCATAATCTATTTGAATTTTTTTAATAAATAAAGTAAAACATTACAAATAAAGATGATGCTCCATTTTCCCCAGTGACATCCCTGTCCCAGCTGCTTCCCTGCTTCTTCCTTCCCCATTTGTATCAGTCTTTGATCATTAATTTGATGTCCACCCCTTCAGTCCTTTAAACGTGTGTGTGTGTGTGTGTGTGTGTAGCCAATAGCATACGTAGTATTGCTTTTTTGAAAAAAAAGTATATAAATGACATTTAATTATATAAAACCTGAAACTTGCTTTATTAAATTATGTTTTTGAGATTTACTGATGGTATTCTATATCTTTTAAAGTTTCATTTACTTTTTCTTTAAAGAAACCTTCATTTTAAAATCTGGGAGAGTGTATTTAGGTTCACAATGCTTAACATTATTTTAGTAAGTAACTTTAGTTGGCCATTTTGCCATCCCACCAGGATTCTATTAAAATAAACAAATTGCTCTTTTAAAAAGACTTTCCTGTCTCTGCTCTGTCTTCAAAGAAAAAAAAAAAAGAGAAGTTCCCTTTGTCTCTGAAAAAGTACTCTAGGAATAATAGTTTATATCTAGAATTATCACCTGTATACTGTTTCTTCAATTGTAACTTGAAGTTTATTTTTCAAGTAAAAGAAGATTTAAAATCATGTAAACAAAATTAAAACCAATCTCTAGGAGAAACGAGAAAAATGTTTAGTAGATAAATTCCCTTGGAATAATTTCTTATGTCCCTTTGTTTTGTCTTATGTAATTGTGTTGCACTGAAGACACATCTGGGTGTATGTGTGAAGAAAGAAATTGTTTATACAGAAGCCTACTTCTCTGTGAGCATGCACACACACATACACACACACACTGAGTTTGTACATTATTTCAGCAGTGGGAAAAGAGTGAGCTCAAGCCATATCTAATTAAAAATGAAACTCCCTAAAGAAATATGCATAGTATTAAATTCTAGTTTTTCATAAGTATAATGAAAATTAAATAACTAAATTAGTATATATACTCTGGAGTTCATCTATCCATCAAAATAATTGTTTTTCTTCCCCTTTATTACTTTAGTAATCAGTTTCTAGTAAGTAACTGATCTACTATTGGTGGAGCATATGCTTGGAGTATTTTTTTTTCCTATGTTGAACTGATGGAATTTTATGTTAATTCAATGCCCGTCATCTAATCAAACCAATTAATATATTAATGTTGAAGGAAATTTTGGCAGATTCTGGGACCAGTATTATTTGTGAAGTCCACAAGGCTTACAAGGCCAGCGATATAGGCAGCCATATGTATCCCTCTAAATGATATAGAAGTGTCTCTACTTCTTCTACTTCCATGCTAAGGGTTCTATTGCCCAAATCAGACCTTCTATTTGTATGTTCTGTTGTCCCAAGATATCCACCCTCTGTTTGCTCAATGTGGAGGTTAGGGGTGCCATGTTTATGGTTTTATAGCTCCTACCCACAGGTTTAGTCTTTTTTATCAAGGGGTCTACACTAGAATTTGTCACCCTCAGCACTAATTGACATTTTGACTGGATAATACTTTGCTGTGGGCATGGTGGGGAGGCAACTCTCCTGTGCATTATGGAACATTTAGCAGAGTTTCTGACTTTCATTCAGTAGCACATCCTCACTCCCAGTCATTAACAACAAAAATGTCTACAGACATTGCCAAATGACCACTGCAGGGGGAGATGCCAATTGAGAACCACTCCCCTAGACAATA
The DNA here is from genome assembly GCF_028885655.2 of Pongo abelii. Taxonomy (NCBI): domain Eukaryota; kingdom Metazoa; phylum Chordata; class Mammalia; order Primates; family Hominidae; genus Pongo; species Pongo abelii. The sequence goes on from NC_071992.2 coordinate 92,391,843, forward strand.
CTACCATGGTCTATCATCACTACAATCAGTCTTACAAGTTTGGACAAAATTTATATTCTTATATACATTGAAGTCTGATTTTTGGGGCTGTGTTGGCTCCAGTTAGGCTGAATTTATATATAGAGGTATATTATTTTATTTAATGTTTTATTTGAGGTAAAAAAATGACAACTAGATTTTTCTATTTCTGAGTCTTCCTTCTGAAAAGCAACTTTACATTCTTTTAGATGTGTTTTTTGGTAAATTTCCCTTTGTATTTCAGAAGTGGGTGCTATATGGGATAGAGCTACAAATATATGGCTTTGGTTTATTGGAAATAACACAGGAGTGAGGGTACAAATGTTAGAAGCTGAAATGTTGGCATAAGATTATACCAGGAAATAATATGTAATAAACTGTTGCCTGCCATACATTGGAAGACAGACAATGAGCTACATGAGATCTAGAAGATATTAAGAATGTCTTTTCTTAATATTTCTATATAGAGAAAGTGAAGATAGGTTAGCCTACTTGCCAAGTTCTCTCTGCTTACAGCTTGCAATGTAGGTTGACTGAGAGTTGGATAGTTTGGGATCTCAAATTTAAAAAAGAAACAAAGTATACTGATTCTTTTTTTACCAACTGAAGGAAGCAGATTTCTCAGCCTGTGATAGGTACCAACATAGTCCAAAGATCATATGAGTGGGGTTGACTTCTCACCCAAGCCTGTTGTTTCACAAGAGAGGCAGATGGCACAGATCAGAGACCAAAAATTAAATATCTGACTTACCAGATTTATAAACTATATCTTGAGAGAATATGGTTTGTGTTTACTTAAATATACAAGTGATCAGAAGCAAGGGGACTGAATTTCTATTAAGTTTTTGAGGCAATTAGATTACTAGAGAAACCACAAGCTTAGTTAACAGAAGCTGTGATCAGGTCATCTCTAAAGGATCCCCAGTCTGCATAAGCAGAAAGAGTGCTATAAAAGCAGTGCAATCTCTAAGAGGGACCCAAGCTGTAATGCCAACTACAGTCAAGTAGCTGATAAGAGACTCAAGGAATTTTCTCCACTGGTGAGGAATGGAGTTTCTTTCATTCCAACCATTATTTAGAACACTTAAACTCCCTTGAGTTGGATGAGAAATAGTGGATTAAACTTGGCTTCACTCACTAAACAGACAACATCTAGGTTATGTTTTCCTTTGTTTATTCTCTAATGAATATACTTACTCTCTGCTGTGCTCCATGTATGCTCTTTTTCATTATTAAAATTAGATTATGAGAATCTTTGAGTCTCTTTGATTTCTAAAAACCATTGACATAATTGTTCCCCATTATTTATGTTTTTTTGAGACGGAGTCTTGCTTTGTCACCCAGGCTGGAGTGCAGTGGCGTGATCTCACTGCAACCTCCACCTCCTGGGTTCCTATCCAGCAGGGTTTGAATTGCTGTGGGGTACCCTATTTTCCAAATGGGAGGTTTAATTTCTGTAACCTTATTTATACTTTACCCAGTGTAATGGCCACATAGTAGGCATAAAATGTGATATCTGTTCTCTATATCTTCCCAAAGAATTCTCTTATGGCCCACTCTAACTGGAAACATATGCAAAATGAAATTCTGGGAAATGTAGTTCAGTCTAGCCAATATGAAAGAGTACAGATTCACAGATGAAAGAAAGCTGAAGATGAAGTCTGTTATTCCTTGTGTGTTGGCTAATCTCTGTCACTCTTTGTATTCCCAGATCAGTTTTCTGTCTTTCTTTACTTTTCTCTACAACACAAGAGGCTGCTTTCTATTCATTGCAGCAAGCAAACTCCCTTGCATTCTGGCTTCTGGTTGGGTTTGGCTAATGGGAAGTGCTGACATGAGGAATGAGCAGACAATGAGCAAGATGGAGGTAGTTATTGCATACTGTCTCTCTTACTGGCTGGGATTTCTGCAAGGATTGCATTTCACAGTGGTCACAAGTGCTGTCCAAAGGCTCCTTTTCATGTCTCCAGTCCTTTCCAAACTCTTGAGGACACATTCCTTCTTCTCGCCCTTTAGGTTACAGTTGGTAATAACATCTCACTGTTCTGGTCTCTGGGTGTTCACCATTCATTATTGTCCCCTTAAGTGTGCTCTCACATGTAAGTAGTCTCTTCAATAAATTAACTTTAATTAAACCCTTTATATTATGTCAAGGGTTTGTTTCTCTTTTCCATCCTTCATTTGTATTTATTTCTATCTTTTATCAAGTTCTTGTAGGATGTGTAAATAAACACATGGTTAACAGGAAATTGAAGAAGTCTATTTTTAAAAAAAAATTCCTAGTTAGAAAATGAAAATTTTGTGGCAATTATAGATTTGAAACTTAAAATGGACTTTTTTCCCTTTTCTTCAAAATAGGTGCTAATAAGGATCAGTTATATTGTCACAGGGATTCCAGTTTGAAGACAGGTGACAATTGCTTTATTTTTACAAAGCCCTAAGCTGCTGTTGCTTAAGCATCCATGTTATTTCATAACTCCCTTACTAAATTTGGCACCTTAATTGATCATTCTCCTCCCACTGGACAGAAATTCTGGTTCCATCTATGATCACTGTCTAGTATATTTTCTTATCTCTAAAACTTTCTTTTATATACATTTTTACCCCTGGAGGGCTCTTACTAATTGAATTTTCTCATGGTAAGAACCTTAAAATACATCTTCCTTTATTTCTGAATCTTTAGCAACTAGGTATTTAATCAATGAATCAATGAATAAATAGGATGGAAGTCCCATTTTTCAATTTTAGGCTCTTTTAGATAGGTTATCTATATATTTTGTCTTTGCTTCTTCCAGCATTTGGTGGTTTTTTTTTTTAAATTTATTAAGCCCTCCAGAAAGGTATGTTGGGTAAAGCAGAGGTCAGAGATCACACAAAAAAACACTAAATGCAAAGAAATTGTAATAACTTCTCAATTTTTTTCTGAAACAGCTCTCTCTCCATTACATGTGGCCTGTATTAAAGCTATTCTACTCCAGATTTCTCTCTGATTCCCTTTTACTGTGCTCAAAGACAGCTTCCAAACTTTCTTTAGATTGTTACATGGTCTGGGAAAATTGACCTCTACTTGATCATTTCCAAGGTGGATAGAACGATTTTGAGTAATTTGGACTTTTCAAAATGTTTCTAAAAAGAGTAAAAGGCATGAAGACAACTATTTGTAGCTTGAGTGGTAGTTGGCAATTTTTTTTCCACTTCACCAAATCTCCCATTTTCTTTCATTCCAACCATTATTGAAAACATTTAAACTCCCCTGAGTTGAATGAGAATTAATGGATTAAACTTGGTTTCACTCACTAAACAGGCAACATCTAGGTTATATTTTCCTTTTTTTTCTCTCATGAATATATCTAGTCTCTGCCGTGCTCCGTGTGTGCTCTCTTTCATTATTAAAATTTAGATTATGAGAATCTTTGAATCTCTTTGACTTCTAAAAACTACTGACATAGTTTTTCCCCATTATTTTTATTTATTTATTTATTTTTGAGATGGAGTCTTGTTCTGTCACCCAGGCTGGAATGCAGTGGTGTGATCTCAACTCACTGCAACCTCCGCCTCCTAGGTTCAAGCAATTTTCCTGCCTCAGCCTCCTGAGTAGCTGAGATTAAGACATGCACCACCACGCCCAGCTAATTTGGTATTTTTAGTAGAGATGGGGTTTCTCCATGTTGACCAGGCTGGTCTCCAACTCTGGACCTCAGGTTCTTTGCCCTCCTTGGCCTCCCAAGGTGCTGGGATTACAGGCGTGGGCCACCATGCCTAGCCCCCATTATTTTTAAATGCAGAAAGATGAACAACACTTTTTAATAATAATGCTATGAGGAAAATATAGAGGCAAAATAATGCAAATAAGGAAATTACTAACACAGATTAATAGTTGCAATTTAAAACAAGAGCTTGAGGAAACAGTTATTAACAATAGGTCAAAAATAGGAGAGAGATGAGTCCTAAAGATAATTGGTTTACTGTTACCAGAAAAGGTGAGGATGGATGTTAGAGAGGCATAATAACAAAATAAAAAAAATTTTAATAGTACTGGAATGCAGTTGTTACTGCATGCATGTTTAATAAATGAAACTACTAAAGATGGAGGTAAAACACCCAGTTGCAAAGAGTTTTGTTTATTGATTAAGAGTTGTAATAGAATATTTGCAGGTTAAATGTGGAAAGCTGATTTTAATACATGATTTGTTTCATAAGTATATGCATACGTTTATCCTTTTTAATATAAATTATGCTGTTTTAAAAATTATTTAATTTTTCAATTATACTTTATATATAATATTAGTTTGTATTGTATAGATTAATGCTCCCTAAATTCAAACATATCCAACTTAAAATGGTCAGTATGGTAATTATATATACAGTTATGCTTATGTCCTAATGATAGACATATTAATAGCTTATTACAGAGAGTCTGGATAAGATATCTCCATAAAATACAGAAAGTGTAAATACATGTGTGCTTCTCTGGCATTCAAATACAGGATCTCCTATGATCCAGACAGAAGGATACTATTCTTTGATCCTTACACCTGTTGGATAACTTTGAAATAAAATTGGAAGTGCAGGCAGAGAAACTTTAGGAGAAGCAACTTTCAGATAGTCTAGTCAAACTCCTACAATTCTGATTGCTATTTATTTACTTTATTATTTTACAAAGATCTTATTAATTTTTTGTCAAATTATTATAATATGTAAGCTGAATTGAAACTATTTATAAATACCTTAACTGCCTTTCTGATGACTTCACAGGTGAAATTGTTTGTTTGACCCATGAAAATCTGAAACATATGAGGTCTCTTGTTTTCATTTGGCATATGCCACTTAAGTGCCGAATTGTTCACCTGCACCCAGATCCTGACTCACAATTAATTTTATTTATAGAGCCTCACTGCTTTGTTGCTTCCCTACTTGTTATTTTGACTGTGGGAGCAAAAAATGGTAACAGGGAAGTTGGGTCTGATAAATATTACTGAGCAAATAAACAGATATATACTCTGAATATGAGAAAAATTCCTGAACTGTTTCAAAATTTCATGTTTCAGAATTTTACATACTCACATAAAAATGTTCTGTGTACTTATATCATATGTACAACAGGTTAAATACTATAAACCCTATTCTATTTTAAGTTTACAGTCTAAAATAAACATTGGCAAGAATAAGTTGTACAAAACAGATAAATTAATTACATGTGTACATTGAAAGAACTGTGGATTTGGAGAATACATTGAAACATCACAAAGTTGATCTGCTACTGATAAAAAATCATTTTCATTTGGATGGCTCTACTGTTTTGAGGGTTTCATTTATTTTTCATTTTTAATAAAATTCTTGCCACCACTAATGTGCTTTTAACTCTTGATTTTTCTCTGAAAGTCTTCTCAGCATAATCTTCCTCACTTTAGTTTGATTATACATGTCTTCATCTCATTCATATCAATAGTATTATTTGTATCAATCTTAGCTCCACCTCTACTCTTGTATTGGGGTTTTTCAGAGAAAGAACACCAATGAACACACACACACACATACACACACATCCCACACATATCCCATTTATATTTATTTTTTACAAGATATTAACTCACACAATTATGGAGGTTGAGAAGTTCCTAGGATCTGCAGACAGTAAGCTGGAGACCTGTGAGAGCCAGAGATGTAAATTCCAGTCTGAGTTCAAAGTCCTGAGAACCAGGAGAGCTGGTGGCAGTCTCAGAGTGTAGGAGAAAACTAACGTCCCATTTCAACAGTCAGAAACAAAGAGAGTGTGAATTTTCTCTTCCTTTATGTCTTTGTGTTAATTTGGGCCTCAATGAATGGGATCATATCACTCACATTAATGAGAGCAGATCTTCTTTACTCAGCTGATTACTACTGATTCAAATACTAATCTCATCCAGAAACTACTTCAAAGACACACCCATCACAGCATTTTGGGAGGCTGAGGCAGATGGATCACAAGGTCAGGAGTTCGAGACCAGCCTGGCCAACATAGTGAAACCCTGTCTCTACTAAAAATACAAAAAATTAGCTGAGTGTGGTGCCAAGTGCCTGTAATCCCAGCTACTCAGGAGACTGAGGCAGGAGAATCACTTGAATCCGGGAGGGGGAGGTTGTAGTTAGCCAAGATTGTGTCACTGCATTCCAGCCTGGAAGACAGGGCGAGACTCCATCTCAAAAAAAAAAAAAAAAAAAAAAAAAAAGACACACCCAGAAATGTTTAACAAAATAGCTAGGCATCCTATGCCCAGTTAAATTGATATAAAATTAAGCATCACACCACCCAAATTTATTACCTGCTACACAGAAGCCTGACTCCTCTCTGATTAGTCAGGTCTTCTAATGATCATTACAACATTACAACATTGTGCCTTTGCTTCTTTCCACTTACCACAACTCTGGTTCCATTTTCCTCAACTATCTATAGCCCAGGCATCCTTCAAGGACTGAGGTTGCGTTTCTTCCTGGAGGCCTTCCATGCAATTCTATCTTAGCTCCAAGAGTAGTCTTCCTCACAGTCAAGGACTTGATTCTCCTCTACCATGAATTGTTTCTTTATTGAAGCATACACCTTAGAAAGATCGCAAACTTCTTGAGGATAATCAATTTGGGGTCCTTTTATATTACTTTTTCCATATCTTAGGTATCATTTAAAATACACAATTTTGAGGTCTAACTAACTAAAATATACGGATGTAACATTCATATAATTACTACATTATAGAATATAAGATTTGGAAGAGAAGTTAGAGATGTTGGGATCTCTTTCCCTAAAACTATACAGAATATTCTTGGAGGAACCACAGGTGAATAATAAAAACAAAATATAGGCATTTTTATTTCCACATTATTTTCCTTAATTCATCTATTTTCTACCCAGGAGAGTTAAACTATATAATATAGCTCAGAAAATAAAAGTTTTGTTTTTCTTAAAGACTTGATTCTGGAGTCTGGCTGGAGTTTAGAATAAATACTAACTAGTCACACATATTCCTTTGTATAAGGACTCACTATGAGTCCTCTTAGCTCTCCAGAAGGTTATGAGAGTTTCAAAACCAACTTCAAAAACTGAAAGTCCTTCCTACTTTCAGGAATGAAGGCCATGAGGAGCCAGTAAAGGATATTAAAAAGAAGAGTAACAGTGTGTTTTAGCATGATTATCACACTTAGAGTATCTGAGGTCCATTTTGCAGATTATAGTGTTCCAGTATGAAAAGATTGGTGCTGAAACTCAAAAATAAAAGAAAGAGTGCATCAAACCAAACAGACATTGTTGCTATTATTGTTAGTATTTGAGACAAGGCCTCGCTCTATCACCCACGCTGGAGCGCAGTGGCATGATTATGGCTCACAGCAGCCTTGACTTCCCAATCTCAAGTGATTCTCCTGCCTCAGCCTCCCGAGTAGCTGGGTTACAGGTGTGTAGCACTACACTCAGCTAATTTTTAAAAAAGCTTTGTAGAGATAGGGTCTCACTATGTTGCCCAAGATGGTCTTAAACTCCTGGGCTCAAAGGATCTGCCTGCCTCAGCCTCCCCAAATGCTGGAATTACAAGCATGAACATAGCACTCAACCTCAACAATATATTATTAAAAAAGAAGTAAGAGAACTTTGTTACTAAATTCATTTGGAGGAAAAAGGTAGCACTAGAAGATAAATTATAGGAATGCATGATTCCAATGCTCAGATATTTTAAATCTAATCTTGAGCAACCAACACAAGGAATATTATTTATTTTTCATTTTAAATTTACTGAAAGAGTGTCTATTATACTGAACACACGTTTTCTTCAAAATAATACAAATACCTGATAATCAACTGGAGAAATGTAGTATGGATTAGTTAGCAGAAAGGTAAGTTAGAATGTCTACTCAACTTTTTCTCTGAAATCTAGACATTTAAATATAACATTCAGAAGGATTTATTGTGACCTCTTGACTAAACAGGTTAAAAGACTGTCTATCCTATTAAAAAAAATTTTTTTTTATTTCCATAGGTTATTGAGGAGCAGGTAGTGTTTGGTTACATGAGTAAGTTCCTTAGTGGTGATTTGAGAGATTTTGGTGCACCCATCACCCAAGCAGCATACACTGCACACTAATTGTAGTGTTTTATCCCTCACCCCCTTCCCACTCTTTCCCCCTGAGTTCTCAAAGTCTATTGTGTCATTGTTATGCCTTTTCATCCTCATAGCTTAGCTCCCACTTATGAGTGAGAACATATGATGTTTGGTTTTCTATCTTCACTCAGTATAATAGTCTCCAATCTCATCCAGTTTGTTGTGAATGCCATTAGTTCACTCCTTTTTATGGCTGAGTAGTATTCCATTATATATATACTATATATAACATATATATACACACCTATATATACTATATATAACATATATAAACATATATATCTATATATACTATATATAACACACACATATATGTATCTATATATATCACAGTTTCTTTATCCACTCATTGATTGATGGGAATTTGGGTGGGTTGCACGTTTTTGCAATTGTGAATTGTGCTGCTATAAACATGCTTGTGCAAGTATCTTTTTTGTATAATGACTTATTTTCCTCTGGGTAGATACCCAGTAGTGGGATTGCTGGAACAAATGGTAGTTCTACTTTTAGTTCTTTAAGTACTCTCTACATTGTTTTCTATAGTAGTTGGACTAGTTTACATTCCCACCAGCAGTGTGGAAGTGTTCCCTGTTCACCGCCTCCACGCCAACACCTATTATTTTTGGTTTTTGTTATTATGGCCATTCTTGCAGGAGTAAGGTGATACTGCACCCAAATACTTAACATAAAGTGGGGAAAAGACATCCTATTCAACAAATGGTGCTGGGATAATTGGAAAATCACATGTAGGAGAATAAAACTAGATCCTCATCTCCCACCTTCTACAAAAATCAACTCAAGATGGATCAAGGACTTAAATCTAAGACCTGAAACTATAAAAATTTTAGAAGATAACATCAGAAAAACCCTTCTAGACCCTTCTAGACATTGGCTTTGGCAAGGATTTCATGACCAAGAGCCCAAAAGCAAATGCAATAAAAACAAAGATAAATAGCTGGGACTTAATTAAACTAAAGAGCTTTTGCACAGCAAAAGGAGCAGTCAACATAGTAAAAAGGCAAACCTCAGAGTGGGAGAAAATCTTCACAATCTATACATCTGACCAAGGATTAGATCTACAACAAACTCAAACAAATTATAAAGAAAAAAAAAAAACCATCAAAAAGTGGATTAAGGACATGAATAGACAATTCTCAAAAGAAGATATACAAACGGTCAAAAGACATACGAAAAAACGCTCAGCATCAGTAATGATCAGTGAAATGCGAATCTAACCTACTTTTCACATGTTATAATGAACACTTTATTTTCATAGGGACAATTTGAGCATGATCTTAGGCAGGAAAATAACTTTACAGCAAATATGCATGTTCTTTGCAACAAAAATCACTTTAAGACATATGTAATTTTGTAATATAGTTTGAAGTCAGGTAGCGTGATGCCTCCAGCTTTGTTCTTTTGGCTTAGGATTGACTTGGCGACGTGGGCTCTTTTTTCGTTCCATATGAACTTTAAAGTAGTTTTTTCCAATTCTGTGAATAAAGTCATTGGTAGCTTGATGGAGATGGCATTGAATCTATAAGTTACCTTGGGCAGTATGGCCATTTTCACGATATTGATTCTTCCTACCCATGAGCATGGAATGTTCTTCCATTTGTTTGTATCCTCTTTTATTTCATTGAGCAGTGGTTTATAGTTCTCCTTGAAGAGGTCCTTCATGTCCCTTGTAAGTTGGATTCCTAGGTAGTTTATTCTCTTTGAAGCAATTGTGAATGGGAGTTCACTCATGATTTGGCTCTCTGTCTGTTATTGGTGTATAAGAATGCTTGTGATTTTTGTACATTGATTTTGTATCCTGAGACTTTGCTGAAGTTGCTTATCAGCTTAAGGAGATTTGGGGCTGAGACAATGGGGTTTTCTAGATATACAATCATGTCATCTGCAAACAGGGACAATTTGATTTCCTCTTTTCCTAATTGAATACCCTTTATTTCCTTCTCCTGCCTGATTGCCCTGGCCAGAACTTCCAACACTATGTTGAATAGGAGTGATGAGAGAGGGCATCCCTGTCTTGTGCCAGTTTTCAAAGGGAATGCTTCCAGTTTTTGCCCATTCAGTATGATATTGGCTATGGATTTGTCATAGATAGCTCTTATTATTTTGAGATACGTCCCATCAATACCTAATTTATTGAGAGTTTTTAGCACGAAGGGTTGTTGAGTTTTGTCAAAGGCCTCTTCTGCATCTATTGAGATAATCATGTGGTTTTTGTCTTTGGTTCTGTTTATATGCTGGATTACATTTATTGATTTGCATATATTGAACCAGCCTTGCATCCCAGGGATGAAGCCCACTTGATCATGGTGGATAAGCTTTTTGATGTGCTGCTGGATTCGGTTTGCCAGTAGTTTATTGAGGATTTTTGCATCAATATTCATCAAGGATATTGGTCTAAAATTCTCTTTTTTGGTTGTGTCTCTGCCAGGCTTTGGTATCAGGATGATGCTGGCTTCAGAAAATGAGTTAGGGAGGACTCCCTCTTTTTCTATTGATTGGAATAGTTTCAGAAGGAATGGTACCAATTCCTCCTTGTACCTCTGGTAGAATTCAGCTGTGAATCCATCTGGTCCTGGACTCTTTTTGGTTGGTAAGCTATTGATTATTGCCACAATTTCAGCTCCTGTTATTGGTCTATTCAGAGATTCAACTTCTTCCTGGTTTAGTCTTGGGAGAGTGTATGTGTCGAGGAATTTATCCATTTCTTCTAGATTTTCTAGTTTATTTGTGTAGAGGTGTTTGTAGTATTCTCTGTTGGTAGTTTGTATTTCTGTGGGATCGGTGGTGATATCCCCTTTATCATTTTTTATTGCATCTATTTGATTCTTCTCTCTTTTTTTCTTTATTAGTCTTGCTAGTGGTCTATCAATTTTGTTGATCCTTTCAAAAAACCAGCTCCTGGATTCATTAATTTTTTGAAGGATTCTTTTTGTCTCTATTTCCTTCAGTTCTGCTCTGATTTTAGTTATTTCTTGCCTTCTGCTAGCTTTTGAATGTGTTTGCTCTTGCTTTTCTAGTTCTTTTAATTGTGATGTTAGGGTGTCAATTTTGGATCTTTCCTGCTTTCTTTTGTGGGTGTTCAGTGCTATAAATTTCAAACTATACTACAAGGCTACAGTAACCAAAACAGCATGGTACTGGTGCCAAAACAGAGATATAGATCAATGGAACAGAACAGAGCCCTCAGAAATAACGCCGCATATCTACAACTATCTGATCTTTGACAAACCTGAGAAAAACAAGCAATGTGGAAAGGATTCCCTATTTCATAAATGGTGCTGGGAAAACTGGCTAGCCATATGTAGTAAGCTGAAACTGGATCCTTTCCTTACACCTTATACAAAAATTAATTCAAGATGGATTGAAGACTTAAACGTTAGACCTAATACCATAAAAACCCTAGAAGAAAACCTAGGCATTACCATTCAGGACATAGGCACGGGCAAGGACTTCGTGTCTAAAACACAAAAAGCAATGGCAACAAAAGCCAAAATTGACAAATGGGATCTAATTAAACTAAAGAGCTTCTTCACAGCAAAAGAAACTACCATCAGAGTGAACAGGAAACCTACAAAATGGGAGGAAATTTTCGCAAGCTACTCATCTGACAAAGGGCTAATATCCAGAATCTACAATGAACTCCAACAAATTTACAACAAAAAAACAAACAACCCCATCAAAAAGTGTGCGAAGGATATGAACAGACACTTCTCAAAAGAAGACATTTATGCAGCCAAAAGACACATGAAAAAAAGCTCATCATCACTGGCCATCAGAGAAATGCAAATCAAAACCACAATGAGATACCATCTCACAAAAAAAAAAAAAAAAAAAAAGAAAATTAGAGACAAAGAATGGCAATTAGTTTAGCTAAGGCAAAAAGATGGGATTTTAGAAAAGCAACATTTTGCTAAGTCAGTCAGTGCTGGGGAACAATTTTATCAGGAAGTAAAAATAAACTCTGGATTATGTGTAAAAAAAAAAAATGTCAGGAAACAACAGGTGCTGGAGAGGATGTGGAAAAATAGGAACACTTTTACACTGTTGGTGGGACTGTAAACTAGTTCAACCATTGTGGAAGTCAGTGTGGCGATTCCTCAGGGATCTAGAACTAGAAATACCATTTGACTCAGCCATCTCATTACTGAGTATATACCCAAAGGATTATAAATCATGCTGCTATAAAGACACATGCACACGTATGTTTATTGCGGCACTATTCACAATAGCAAAGACTTGGAACCAACCCAAATGTCCAACAATGGTAGACTGGATTAAGAAAATGTGTCACATATACACCATGGAATACTATGCAGCCATAAAAAATGATGCGTTCATGTCCTTTGTAGGGACATGGATGAAATTGGAAATCATCATTCTCTGTAAACTATCACAAGGACAAAAAACCAAATACCGCATGTTCTCACTCATAGATGGGAATTGAACAATGAGAACACATGGACACAGGAAGGGGAACATCACACTCCTGGGACTGTTGTGGGGTGGGGGGAGTGGGGAGGGATAGCATTAGGAGATATACCTAATGCTAAATGACGAGTTAACGGGTGCAGCACACCAGCATGGCACATGTATACATATGTAACTAACCTGCACATTGTGCACATGTACCCTAAAACTTAAAGTACAATAATAATAATAATAAAAGAATTAGAATTCTCAGTCTTTTGGGGTGAATTTGCCCTTGCGGAAATGTTGTTGTATTCCTATTTTTAGTCAGAATAATTTTTCTGTATTAAACAATACAAAATGTGAAAGCCTGGAATTGTGGGAAATAAAAATGTATGTCTTAGAAAAAATAAAGACATAAGTAATATGTTTTATGGTAGTATGTAAGATTACAAAAATCAATTTTTTTTTTTTTTTTGCTCTTATATCCCAGGCTGGACTATAGTTGGAGTGATATTGGCTCACTGCAACCTCTGCCTCTGGGTTCAAGCAGTTCTCCTGCCTCAGCCTCCCAAGTAGCTGGGATTGCAGGCATGGGTCACCTCACCCAGCTAATTTTTGTATTTTTAGTAGAGACAGGAGTTCACCATGTTGGCCAGGGTGGTCTTGAACTCCTGACCTCAGGTGATCCCCCTGCCTTGGCCTCCAAAAGTGCTGGGATTACAGGCGTGAGCCACTGCACTTGGCGTAGAAACAAAATTTAAAATGCTAAAACATATTCTTTCTCCATCTTCATTAGAAGTAAGACCTTACTTTATTAACATATTAGAAATTAACAATAACAATATACATTTATATTGATGATTTGTGTATAAACTTCTGGCCTAAGTTTCTGTAAATGATTAAGATTTAAAGCCAATCTAAAATCAGTGTTTAGAAATGGAAGACTGACAGAGAGCCTTCTCTTAACTCTAATTTCTGCTCTAATCCTAATTATAGATAAAAAAAATACATTGATGGGCAAGACAGAAGAACTGGAAATGTTTCTGTAATAATTTTTTTTTATTCTGGGAAGCAAAGCAAAATTTTTTTCACGTCTGTGGAAATGTGTAGAGTAGGATAATGAGTGCCTATCCTACACTAAAATAATTATATTAAAATCCTTACTTGATAATTTGCAATTAAGAAGACAATAATATTTTAATACTTGAGAAATTTTTAAAGATTATGAGAAACAGTTAAAAATGAAATGAAATGAATTGTTACATATTTTTCTCTGCATTTTTCAACTTGACTTTTAATGAAATTTCTGGATGGGCTCTGGGATGGATCCTTATTCATTATAGCATGGCATATTGATAATTTAGCCTCACATGATACAATGGGAAATTTAGATTCAGATTTACCAGTTGTATCCAATTTGAATAACTTTAACAACTTTATATGCCAATTTGGCAATAAACGTTTTATAGAGAATAAAATTATTATGTCCAGGCTAAATTTCACATAATACTAGCTGTTATTGTTATTATAACAGTTAAATTATTTTCATCATAAGAATCTCCAACTATTTTTTAAGATATTATTGCCAATAATTGCAGATTTTATGCATATATTTAATTTAATTTAATTTAATTTAATTTAATTTAATTTTAGACAAGGTCTTGTCCTGTCGTCCAGGCTGGAGTGCGCTGGTGCGATCACAGCTCACTGCAATCTCGACCTTCTGGGCTCAAGCAATTTTCTCACCTTAGCCTCCTGAGTAGCTAGGACTACAAGTGCACACCATCATGTCTGGCTAACTTTTTAAAATTTTTTGTAGTGATGAGGTCTTGCTATGTTGCCCAGGCTTATGCATATTTTTAGAGAATATGTTAAGAAGAGTTCTTAAAATTTAGAGAAACTTGTATATATTTATATTTGGAGCTATACCCATATATTTAAAATGGATACTCATAATCTATTAACAATTTGTTAATCTAGGGGGAACAAACAAATAAGATTATTACATTTTTGATCATGCTCAGTGTCTCTAACCATTTGTCAGAAACATTAAAATGTAACTTGGCTAGCATAAAAGCCAAATAAAGTAGAATATTAAAGTAATTCTGTTTGGAATTGTTTTTTCACATGGCACATTTTTACTTCATCTTGAAGGTCCAATTGAAAATTTTACTCCTCACTGATTTACTGCAGTATTTATGTTCTTTTAAATTCAATGTTTACTTCCTTATACTTCCTGCTATAGTTTGAAATTTTTTTCTTATAGATTCTTTCCTGAACATACGCCATTTGAAGTTTACATATTATTTTATTCATGAGTATATTTTAACTAATGAACTCTCCTTATCCTGGCAGCAAGGCAAAGCTCTAAGGCTAGTTCTAGCCAATGAAATGTGATATCTGTCACTTACAGGTTGAGGAATTTAAGATCTGGTTAGGAAACTCCATGTTGTCTCTTCTCAGGTTCTAAGAGCCATGAAAGTCACGAAAGCCTCATGTGAGATGATTATATCCTAGAGTGAAGGGAGCCTGAATTCCTGAGCCAGTGAGTATTCGAGAACCTCCACTGACCCACATTGGATTTGCATGAGTGAGAAATAAACTTCTAAGGTTAAAGCATTGAGATTTGAGTTTTTTCTCTTCACGAAAGCCCATATATACATGTGTACAGCCCTCGTTTCTGACTTTCTGAAGTCCTACTTTTCTATCTGCCACACCTAGTAACTGCTTAAAAGATTTCAATCATAATGAACCACTTTTAAAGCTTTTGTATAAAATCATTATTAGAATAAAATGTCATACTTATTTGTTTTATTTGTAAACTGGATACCGAGTTTATTCACACATTTATTCATTCATTCAATGAATGTTTGTTGAGTGTTATTACGTGCCAAGAACTGTCTGTCTTGGGTCCTGGTAGTATAGCAATGAATAAAAAAAGACTAAAAATAAATCCATTCCTATGAATTTTAAATTCTGCTGTGAGAGATAGACAATAAACCATGTAACGATGCCAAATATATATGCTAAGGGGAAAACATAGAGCCGAGAGAACCGATGAAACAAGATTGCTTAAATTTTAGCTTGAGTAGCCAAAAAAGACTGCATTGAAAAAGTGACTTTTGAATGAAGATCCAAATGAAGTGAGGAAACTAACCATCAGACTGTGGGAAAAACTCCAGTGAGGAAACAGAATGTGTAAACTCAGCAACATATGTAAAGCAGGTCTAGACTATAAAAGAAACAGCAAGGAATTTGGTGACCACAGCTGTGTGAATGCGGGAAAGTGTAGGAGCTGACACATTCAGTCAGGTAATGGCTCCCAGATTATTTCGGGCCTGAAGACCATTTTAAGGACTGGCTTTTATTCTGAGATGAAAGTTCATTGGAGAGTTTTGGCAGAGGAGTGACATGATATGGATTAGATTTTAAAAGGACTACTGTGGTGCTAAATGAGAATCTACTGAAGGATGACATTACTGAAACAGGAAGACTTGTAGAAGTCTAACTGACATAATACTGTCCAGTGATACTGGTGGTTTGAACTAATTTAACAGTGATGAAGTTGAGATGTGATGAAATTCTGAACATTTTTGGAATTCAGGACCATAGGATTTGTTGTCAGACTAGATATGGAGTTGAGAGAAAGATTTTTCAAGAATGACAACAAGATTTTTAACTGGAAGAGTGTAGCTGCCATTAACTAAGATGGGAAGACAGCAGGAGGAACAGTTCTAGGAGACTATCATAGATGAGTTTTAAATGTGTTAAGCTTGAGGTATAATTAAAAAACTAAGTAAAGATGTCAAAGTTCTTGAGAATATGAGCTTATCATTCATGGGGAGTCCAGGTAAAAGGTATAAATTTACAAGTTGTCAGTATAAATATATGTTATCAGAAGCCGTAAAGCAGATGGCACTATCGGTATAATGACTGAATAGAGGATGAGTTCAAGGACTGAGCCCCAGAACTTTCCAAAATTTAGAAATCAGAGATGAAGACTTTGACGGGGAGTGGACAAAAAGGTAAGAGGAAATCCACTTGGGTGTGAGGTTTTGGAAGCTACATTTAAAAACCAAATTTGAGGAGAGAATAATTAACTATGTCAATTATTGTTGGCTGATAAAATAGGGTGAAGTCTTAGGAGTGACTACAGGATTTAGTAAAATGAAGTTCATTGCTTGTGATGGTTAATAGTGTCAACTTGACTGGATTAAAGGATAAAGTATTGATCCTGGGTGTGTCTGTGAGGGTGTTGCCAAAGAGATTGACATTTGAGTTAGTGGGCTGGGAAAGGCAGACTCACTTTCCTTAATCTGGGTGGGCACAATCTAATTACCTGTCAGTGTGGCTAGAATATAAGCAGGCAGAAAAATGTAAGAAGAGAGACCGGCTTAGTCTCCCAGCCTACATCTTCCTCCCGTGCTGGATGCTTCCTGCCCTAGAACATAGGATTCCAAGTTCTTCAGTTTTGGAACAAGGACTGGCACTCCTAGCTCCTCAGCCTGCAGACGGCCTATTGTGGGACCTTGTGATAGTGTGAGTTAATACTTAATAAACTCCACTATACATATGCCATTAGTTCTGTTCCTTCAGAGAACCTTGACTAATACATTGCTGAACTTGATAATGGCTTCTTTGCAGTGGTGGTAGTAGAAATTAACTTAGTGGATTTAAGAGAGAATAGGAAGAAATAAAACAAAACAGAACAAAACAAAAAAGACAGTACTGCTGTGCATAGATTCCTTCAAAGAGTTTTGTCATAAAACCAGAAGCAAAAAATGGAGAAAGGTGCTTGCTCAGAAGAGACAGAGACCAGAGATAAATTAGGATTAGTTCTCAACTAGTAGTGAAAAAGGGATATAATCCCATTAGTCCTGATGTTCCAAAGGCAGTAATAGCAAGGCTATGGCTGCCGAGGGGAGAGGAGAGTGGGAGTGGGAAGTGGAGTGTTTGAGTCCTGCAGAGGAGGAAGCACAGCGTCAGTTTTCTAACTCTCACTGATAGTGGTATGTACAGGGGATGTGCTCCAAGACCACAGTCTCCCTCTTGATTTGGTTGTTACAGGTCTAGGTACTTTAACAAACAAATTCAGCAAGGCTGATTCACTCAGTAGAGCAGAAGACCAGAATGCAGTAAATGTTATTTCTTTTTCTAAACTGTGTAACCTATCAAATTTGTCTGAGCTGTCTTCCTTAGATTACATTTCTCATGTACGTCTTTCTATACTCAACAGTGAAAGTTCTGCTAACCAGATAATCAGAGCAAGACGAAATGAGACCAGCCGCTCTCTGGAAATGACTTTTTGATGAGGTATAAAAGTAGAAAAGCAGAAGTAATTTTCAAACACAAGACACCTGGGGAGGTGTTAGGTGATATCACCTTTACTATATGTCTTTCACTTTTAAATTAATATTTTTACTTTCTTCTTGTTTCTAGTCTGCAACAATCTTATTTTCTCTGCTCTAGTTTAATTTCTATTCCAGTGGTCTATTAATTATTTATTTTCCTCTGTAATAATTCTGACATTCATCTAATTCTAAAGATATACCTCCACTTGAAATAATTCATTGCCAAGCACTGCTTATTTTTACTTTATTTCAGTTTTCTTTTACATATAGTACAATTTATTCTTTTTAATGTATAATTGTATGTGTTTTGACCATTACATAGAAACATGCAAACACCACCACAATCAATATATAGAATAGTTTCATTATTTCTAAAGATTACCTCATGCTGCCCTTTATATCAAATCTCTTCCCCCACCTCTAGCCCCTGGCAACCGCTGATCTGTTCTATGTCCCTATAGCTTTGACTTTTCTAGAATGGAAATCGAATCAGAATGTCATTGGTCTTCATTCATGACAGAAATTACATTCCCCCAATTATTCAGGGCAGATATTTGAGAATCATCTGAAATAATTCATTCTTCAGACTCCACATCTAATCAATTTATGTCCTCCTTAATATTTTTGGAATACCTTCTTCCCTTTCAATGAGCTAGAAGAAGTCAGAAAACGAAGTTATGTGAATTTCATGTTTAATCAGAATGGTTTTGATAGTAACTTATCTTCAGTTTTAATTGAGATTTCTTCCTAGAAGGTAGACTTTATTAATCTGTTTTTAGGTTTATGTTGGTGTTATGAGAAAAGAGTTGAGGTGGTTCAGGACAGATAATTTTAAATGTACACTGTAGCTTTCACTGGGCAAAGTGCACAAAACAAATAATTTGATGAAGTAAAAATATTTTCTTGGGATGAATAGAGATCTTGACCACAGAGAATTCAACAAATTCAGAAAAACAGAAATCATACCAACCACACTCTCGAACCACAGCACAATAAAAATATAAATCAAGATCTCAAAAAAAGTATAGTTACATGGAAATTAAACAATCTGCTACTGAAGGACTTTCGGTTTAACAAGTTGAGACAAAGTCAAGAAATTCTTTGAAACTAATGAAAACAAAGATAAAAATACAAGACTCTCTGGGACACAGGTAAAGGAATGTTAAGAGGAAAGTTTATAGTGCTAAACACCCACATCAAAAAGTTAGAAAGATCTCAAATTAACAACCTAACATCATTCTTAGAGGAACTAGAAAAACAAGAGTATATCAACCTCAAAGCTAGCAGAAAAAAAGACATAACCAAAATCAGAGCTGAACTGAACAAAATTGAGATGTGAGAAACCATACAAAAGATCAACAGACTCAAAAATTTGTTCTTTGAAATAACGAAGATGATTGACAGAGCACTGTCTAAATTAATACAGAAAAAAAAGGGAGAAGATTGAAGTAAACACAATCAGAAATGACAAAGCGGACATTGCCATTGACCCTGCAGAAATACAAACAACCCTCAGAGACTATTATGAACACCCCTATGCACACAAACTAAAACAACTAGAAGAAATGGATAAATTTCTGGAAATAGACAACCTCCAAAGATTGAACAAGGAAGAAATTGAAACCTTGAACATACCAAATGACAAGTAGTAATTAAATTAGTTATTAAAAACCTCCCAACCACAAAAGGCCAGGACCAGATGGATTCACAGCCCAATTTTACCAGGTGTACAAAGAAGAGCTGGTAGCAATCCTTCTGAAACTATTTTAGAAAATTGAGGAAGAGGGACTCCTCCCTAACTCATTCTATGAGGCCAGCATCATTCTGATACCAAAAACTGGCAAAGATACAAAAAAAAAAAAGGACTTTAGGCCAATATCCCTGATGAACTTAAATGCAAAAATCCTCAACAAAATGCTAGTAAACTGAATCTAGCAGCACATCAAAAAGCTATCCACAGTGATCAAGTAGGGTTTATTCTTGGGATGGTAGATTAGTTTAATCTGCACAAATCAATAAATGTGATTCATCACATAAACAGAAATAAAGACAAAAACCATATGATCATCTCAATACATGCAGAAAAGGCTTTCAATAAAATTCAACATTTCTTAATGTTAAAAACCCTCAACAAATTAAATATCATAGGAACATATCTCAAAATAGTAATAGCCACATCTATGACAAACCCACATCTATGACAAACCCACAGCCAACACTATGTTGAATGGGCAAAAGCTGGAAACATTCCCCTTCAGAAATGGACCATGACAAGGATGTCTGCCCTTACCATTCCTTTTCAAAGTAGTACTGGAAGCCCTAGCCAGAGCAACCAGGCAAGAAAAAGAAATTTAAGGCACCCAAATTGAAAGAGAGAATGTCAAAAGATCTCACTTCACAGATAATATGATTCTGTACCTAGAAAACCCCACAGTCTCTGATCAATGTCTCCTGGATCTGATAAACAACTTCAGCAAAATTTTAGGATATAAAATTAGTGTAAAAAATCAGCAGCATTCTTATACACCAATAATGTTGAAGCTGAGAGCCAAATCAAGAGTGCAGTCTCATGAACAATAGCCATAAAAAGAATGAAATACCTAGGAATATAACTAATCAGGAAGGTGATGGATCTCTACAAAGAGAATTACAAAACACTGTAGAAAGAAATCAGAGATGACACAAACAAATGGAAAAACATTCCATGCTCATGGATAAGAAGAATAGCTATTGTTAAAATGGCCATACTGCCCAAATCAATCTACATATTTAACGCTATTCCTATCAAGCTACCAACACAATTTCTCACAGAACTAGAAAAAGCTACTCTAAAATTCATATGAAACTAAAAAAGAGCTAGAATAACCAGAGCAATCCTAAACAAAAGAACAAAACTGGAAGAATCACACTACCCAACTTCAAAGTATATTCTAAGACTACAGTAACCAAAACAGCATGGTACTGTTACAATAGACACCAAGACCAATGGAACAGGTTAGAGAACCAAGAAATAAATCTGTGTACCTGCAACTATCTGATCTCCAACAAAGTCAACAATAACAAGCAATGTGTAAATGACTCCCTGGTCAATAAATGGTTGCTGGGATAACTGGTTAGCCATAGGCAGAAGACGGAAATTGGACCCCTACCTTTCACCATATACGAAAAGATGGTGATTAAAGACTTAAATGTAGAACCTAAAACTTTAAAAACTCTGGAAGAAAATCTAGGAAATGCCATTATGGACATAGCCCCTGGCAAACATTCTGTGACAAAGACTCCAAAAGCAATTGTAAACAAAACAGAAACAAAGATTGACAAGTGGGACTTAAACTAAAGACCTTCTGCACAGCAAAAGTATCTATCAACAGAGTAAACACCTACAGAATGGGAGAAAATATTTACGAACTAGACATCAGACAAAAGTCTAATATCAAAATTTGTACGGAATTTATACAAATTAACAGACAAAACCCAAACAACCCCATTAAAAAATGGGCAAAAGATGTGAACAGATACTTTTCAAAAGAAGACATACACATGGCCAAAAGCATATAAAAAATGCTCAATATCACTAATCATTAGAGAAATGCAAATCAAAACCACAGTATGATACCATCTCACACCAGTCAGAATGGCTGTTTTTAAAGAGTCAAAAAGTAACAGATGCTGGTGAGGTTGTGGAGAAAAGGGAATCCTTACATAATGCTGGTGGGAATGTAAATTAGTTCAGCTGCTGTGGAAATCAGTTTGGAAATTTCTCAAAGAACTTAAACAGAACTACCATTAGACACAACAATCCCATTACTGAATATATAACCAAAGGAAAATAAATCATTCTACCATAAAGCCACATAGACCCATATGTTCATTGTAGCACTACTCACAATAGCAAAAACATGGAGTCAATCTAGGTGCCCATCAATGGTGGACTGGATAAAGAAAACGTGGTACATATATACCATGAAATACTACACCACCATTAAAAAAGAATAAAATCATATCTTTTGCAGCTAGAGGCCATTATCCTAAGCGAGTTAACACAGGAACAGAAAACCAAATACTGTGTGTTCTCACTTGGAAGTGGGAGCTAAACATGGAACACATATGGACCCTAAGAAGGTAACAACAGACAACTGGTCCTACATGAGGGTGAAGGGTAGGAGAAGGGTGGGTATTGAAAAACTATCTATATGGTACTATGCTCATTACCTGGTTGGTGACATAATCTGTACACCAAACTCTTGTAACACGCAACTTACATGGGTAACAAACCTGCACATGTACCTTAAATACATGTGCTTAAAATAAAGGTTGAAAAAAACAAAACAAAAGAAAACAAACAAAACAAGTCATGTGACCTGGAGGATCTCTCATTCTAAGTCCATTTGCAGGAAATGTTAACATTTTCAGTTTTGTTTTTTTTTTTTTTTAAAGAATAGAGTATTGGTAAAATTGGAAATGAAAATAAATTTTAGTAATTGAGTCCATTAAAATTTAAAATCAACAGATTACTTTTTTCTGCTTCCTCACCATTTATTTAATGTTGTGCTATAACTAGACTATTCAGCATTTTCTTTATGATGTGCTATTTTATAGTTTTCCTCTTGATTCACCTTCTGAGGAACAAAATTGAGTTAGTTCAGGTAGCTATGTTTAACAATATTTAAAGTACATTTTATCTTTAAGCTTTATATATGTAAATATATATATTAAGATTAATTGAATCTGAATTTTGTATTGAGAATTGCTTAGAGTTTGCTATAATATTTATATATGACGGATGATACTGTATAAATTCCTTATCAAGGTACCGATGATAACCCTTAACAAGTGGCTAAACTGTGTGGTACAGCCCAGATTGCTTTATTCCACACACGTTTTGGAAAATGTTACGTAGTGTGAATTTTACTGTGAGTAAAATAAATGCCTCTTAATCTGAATTTTGAGCTTTTTTCGTTAATATAATGAAAATGTGAAGACCTTAATCTTGAAGAGAATGGAAATTTATCAGGTAAAAGGAACTTAATAGAAAAAACAAAAACAAATAAAGAAATATAGGAACAACACATATAAGCACTTACAGAATGTTTTCATATCTGATTAAGTTCTCACATTTCTCATCAAATTATAGTAAACATTGGGACTATGTTGGCAAGTAAATTGCTAAACTTAGGGGATAAAGTCTTTTTACTGTATGGTGGATTGAAAAGGAATGAAGGTGATTCGTGTTACAGCAACTAATAAAGAAGTTGTCAGGTGTAATGGCTTAGGGGTAAGGACAGTTGGGTAGGTCTTGAAGGTATGTGTCCTTTAGAATGCCCACAAATCCATAACATTTGAAGACCTATCCATCTACCAATTTTCTTTGACTCAGGGCCTTATTTTTGTTGGTGAGCAAATGCAGAGACTGTCTCTTTGCTTTAAGCTTTTCCTGTTGGAATTCTCCGTTCTATTTTAGACTTGACCATAGTGAACTCTAAGAGTTAAGCTGCCTATCTCAACCTGTACTTATTCCTGATTGTTATCACAGAGTATTTATCAGTCACCAACACTAATATGATTTGGGTATCTTTAGAAGTACCGTCTTGCACCACACAACAATATTTTGATCAACAATGGACAGTATATATGATGGTGCTCCCATAAGATTATAAGAGAGTTGAAAAATTCATATCATTTAGTGACATCATAGCCATTGTAACATCATAGGGCAATTAGTTAAAAAATAAATTTAACGTACCCTAAGTGTACAGGGTTTATAAAGTCTACAGTAAGGTATAGTAATGTCCTAGGCCTCCACGTTCGCTCACCACTCACTCACTGACTCACCCAAAGCAACTTTCAGTCCTGCAAACTTCATTCACGGTAAATACCCTTTACAGATGCACCATATTTTATCTCTGGTACCATATTTTTACTGTACCTTTTCTCTATGTAGATATGTTTAGATACACAAATGCTTACTGCTATGTTACAATTGTCTGCAGCATTCAGTACCATAGCATGCTATATAGATTTGTAACCTACGAGTAATAGGCTATGACATCTAGGTTTGTGTAAGTGTATTCTGTGTGTGCAATGACAAAATCACCTAACAATGCATTTCTGAGACTGTATCTGAAGTGACACATGACTGTGTTGTCTGCTCTGACTACATGCCTCCGTTCCATCATATATGGATTTCTATTCTCTGATATGAAAGTAGTTTATTTATTAAGTAAAACATATTGTCTTACATGTCTTTCTTTTTTTAGTATATGTTAATTCAAAAATTGAATTAATTAACTTTTGGAATGAGATTTACTCTGAGTAATGCAAAAATTTATAGTAGAATAATTTCTTTACTACATTGTCCAATATACGTTTTCTATTAACCATTCTATATTCTCAAATATAGTAAACCGGAAAAAAAAATTATTCCTGTTGAATTAAGGACCTTCATTGCTATTTTCTTGGTTCAAATTTTGGTTCTGCTACCAGCTTCTTTTTGAAGTGTCAATTATTGATGTTCCTAGTTCTGATTTTATTCATTTTTAGATGGTAGGATTAAATTAGCTTGGTTGATTTCACAATTTATGATAACAGACTTCTTTCTGCAAATAAAAATGCACACTGAAGTCAAATGTGTAAAGTAAATCAGATCTTCTCTGACTAAAGTGTTGAGAAGGGGGTGAGAAACTCAAAACCCCTGAAAGGATCCCCTGAAAAAAGTCCATTTTGAAAACCACTGTTCTGCATGATCTGGAGCATTACTTGAACTTCTAACTTCACGTAAGTCCAAGTTGTATGGAAAGTATGTGAGGGTCTAATTCAGACAATGTGCATCAAAATCTGTCACAAGGAGATAGGAATAATAGAAAAACAAAATCATTAAAGAGAGTTTTAAATTTAGATTTTTATTTTAGGTGAATGTTAGATTTGAGTCACCATTTACTTAGGGATCAAAACCAAGCAACTCATTGCAGCCTCAGCTGCTGGAGTCTTTAAGCCTGTAACTATAGATAGCCTAGGTGTTATGGGAAAAGATAATCAGAGAGAAGAGTGGGGGGTTGAATAGCAGGATAAAGTTGTGAGTACTGACTACCTGCCCTCATCCAACTCTGTCCTTCTCATGCCAGCTAGTATGAACAGCAGTTTCTCCTTTAATTTAACCATTTACTTTCCTATCAAGTATTAAACGTACTTATTTCTGTTCTATTCATCACTCATCGAAGGCCTACTTTGTGGCAATCACTCTAGTAGGTGCTAGAGGTACAATGATAAATTCCAGATATACTTAAATCTTTCAAACAGGTGATTTCAAGGGCAGTTTAGAGAAATTGCCGTTGATGGAGCAAAGAAGAATTAAAAATTAGTACATGACTTTTTTTTTTCTTAAAATATTGGTTTAGGAAACGGTGAAAAAAGATCTGAGAAAAAAATGATATGTAAATATGTTTGTTTTCAAGTAGTGCAACTGAGTTATACTGTTTTCTAATCTCTGAGACCTTAATTTTTGTATTTGTTTTATAGAGAATTGAGTTTCCTCTGTCACGTCTATTATATTAGGAAATAAATGAGAGATGAATGGGCCAGATAGGAAGTAAAGAGGAGGTAGCAAGTGTGTATATTAAAGGTTAATGGGAAAGCAGATAGAAGATTAAGTTGGAATTGAGAGGAAGTGTTAGTGGAGGACTGAGAGAGAAATTGAATGGGACTAACATATGTTAAGAAAAAAAGAAAAGAGAGTCACAGAGAGCAACCAGAACAGAAAAGAAACGTAAGTGCATATTTAAGAAATTTTCCAAGGAGACACCTTTAATCAATTTTTGTTTCTATTTCATTTTAAGTGCTACTGAAATTTTAGGTTTCAAATTTTCAATTCAGATACAATGTTACTGCAACCATTGAGGAGGTACAATTTTGAGGAGGGCTGAAAAACAAAATAGCTCCAGGTAATGGTGCTATTTCATTGTAGAATGCAGCATGCATATAACTGATGAAATAGTATTTAAATACATATAAGAAATATATTAATAATTTATGTAATATTTACATAATATAAATTATATTTAAATATTACTCAATGAAAAGCCTGTAATAAAAACTTTTCTGTGCCTTTGCTGATACCATGTGCTAACAATGTACCGTTGATCTCGAAAGACAAAATTCAGTGCTGTAAGTGATTTGGTAATATAAAAGCTTATTTCTAGTTCCAGTTTATGCAATAGCTGTAGTTAAAGACTAGGCACCTCTACACTCTTGAAGTATAAAAATGAGACTGTTCTAAATTTTAAATAATGAAGCATAAATTAGATCTTCCACCCTTGGAAATGTGTACAAGTGGACTCCCTCTTAATTTCAGCCAGTAATTCACATGAAGAAAATGTAGCTGACTTGATTGTATTACACCTTTCAAGGTATGAGGTAATTTTGACGGATGAATATGACAGTTGACTGGCAAGTTGGTCTGTATCAGTGCATCTGCAGAACAACACACGGAACAAAACGCTGTGAGTGAAGGAACCAGTGATTTGGTACTCCTGGCAGTCATTTTTCTGTAGCAGAGTCCATAGCATCCTGCCTTTGGACTGCATAATGTGATCCACTAACATACAGTTCTCTTGCCTAATTTCAAATTCATTGTACAGAAATTTTGGTTCAAACATTGAGTCCAGCTCTCAAAGCTGTAATCTTGGGCAAGTTACTAAACCCCTTTTTACCTCAGTGTCCATATCTGTAAAATTAGGGTAATAATTATAAAAATGTCATAGAGTTGTTATGAATATTACATAAATGAATACATATAAAGTACTCAGAACAGTACCTGACACATAGTAAGTGTCAAATAAGAGTTAGCTAGACTATAAACTTCATAAAATGTTTTTTTCTCTCATCTGGTTTACTGCTTTATCTCAAACACCTACTACATAATAGGTGCTTAATAATATCTGTTGGCTGAATGAACAAGTTTAATGTCTTAAACAGCCTTTTAAAAATGAGATCATGAAATGCAGAAAATACTATTCTGGCTGGCCTACTTAACATTTCTATACGTTATTAGAAATTAATAACATTTATTAATTTTGTATGAAATTCTGTCATACCTGTTAGTAAATCAGGACTTATTGTTTCTTGCAAAATTGATAAAACACAATTTCTGAGCCTGTATAAATTAAGAGTTGGCTGGTTTGAGGCAGTTAGTATAATGACTAAGAGAACTTGGAATCTCAGATTCACCATTTACCATCTGTGTGATTTGGGCCATCAGTTACTCTCTCATATGTTGTCTCTCATACCTAATCTCTCAATAGCAGTCATACTTATTATCTTAGAGGGTCCTTTTTGAAAATAAAATGAGATAATTTATGTCTAGTGCTTGGAAGGGTGTGTAGTATATAGCAATCCCTAAAAAACTGGTTTACAAACATAGTATTAATTCAATTATTAATGCAACCAACACATTTTTATTGAAATACTTCTCATATCAGATATACAAAAACAAGTAAGATTGGATTCCTATTTTCAGGAACTTCCACTGTAGTAGTGTAGGAAAACAAGTAAAAAGGCAATTACAAAATAGTGAAAGTATTCTTATAGAGAGATAACAGGGAATTTTAGGAGCACACAGATATGGAACTTGAATCAATGCTGAATAGGCAGAGGTCAAGAAAGGATTCCTAAAAGAAGACCTGTCTGTGCTGAGTTTTGAAGTAAGAGTAGGTTTAGATGCAGATGGAGAAAGCTATAGCAGCTCACAGCATGGAGAAGAGAGAATGCATGAATAGTCCTTCAGCAATTTGAACAGTACTCAGTATAGCAGGGAGAATAAATGTATGCTGCTTTCATTTTCTATTATGAATAATGGGCTGGGCTCAGTTACTCACGCTTGTAAGCTC
The DNA here is from genome assembly GCF_028885655.2 of Pongo abelii. NCBI lineage: Eukaryota > Metazoa > Chordata > Mammalia > Primates > Hominidae > Pongo > Pongo abelii. The sequence continues at coordinate 92,419,647 of NC_071992.2, forward strand.
AGCACTTTGGGGGGCCGAGGCAGGTGGATCACCTGAGGTCAGGAGTTCAAGACCAGCCTGGACAATATGGTGAAATCCTGTCTCTACTAAAAATACAAAAAATTAGTCAGGCATGGTGGCAGACTCCTGTAATCCCAGCTACTCGGGAGGCTAAGGCACGAGAATCTCTTGAACCCAGGAGGCGGAGGTTGCAGTGAGCCGAGATTGCGCCATTGCACTCCAGCCTGAGCAACAGAGTGAGGGTCCATCTCAAAAAAAAAGGAATAATGAAAACAATAATAATGGCATAGCTCTTTAGAGGTTATAAGGTTATCTTTATATATTTTTTGAATTCTCACCCCAAACTATAAGATAAAAGCTGGCATTATTTTCTGTATTTTGTATTTGAGGACACAATATCTGATTTTAAAGACAGTCTTGTGGTCATATACCCATTGTTGGAAGAGAAGATTGAGTCTTGGTTCTTCTTGTGTTTAGCATCTGGTAAAGTCTGAGCCTGGGCAGAAACAGAAAGTTAGGTAACTTTCACCTGATTTTGCTTCTCCGGGTAATGGTGCTTAGCAAATTATTATTTTGTATGTATTATTTTGGTATTAACTACAAGACTTGCTTTATCATTTTCAGCTATATTTAAAATGGTTCTGTTAATGAGTGCCACTTTAAAAATTCTGTCTGATATAGGGTTAAACATATTGTGTCTGGTACATACTGTTCAATATGAGTTTGTTGAGTGAATGAGTGATTGAATGACTTCATAGCTATTTGAATACTTGTTAGTAGGGTTATTCCAGATATGTTTTTGCAGATATAATATAAATGTTTTCTTAATTACATTCACATACAAATGACTTGACTGACAACATATTTTGAAATTTCAGTATTTTATTAATTTTGCATCATCACGAGACATTTTTATTAATTAAATTTTTTCACTTGGCCAAGGAGTATTTGCCATAGACCTACTATGTACTAGGCATTTTACCAGGTACAACATATGTCATCTGAACTAATTATCACAACAACCCCATAGGAATATTCTACTATTTTCTGCTCTTTTTTCCAGAAAAGGAAACTCTCAGAGAAAAATAAAAAGGTCACCAGAGCTAACAAATGGGAGAACTGGGATGTTAAGCCAAGATCTGTCTGCCTCCAGAGCCCGGGTGCAATTCAGTTTTTGTATATCATAGCAATTCATTAAATTTGCATCTGTTGATTTTGTAAGGTTTTGCCTAAGTTATACACATTTTCCATATGAAATACGCTAACTAGACTGAAATAGTCCATTTCCTAAAATATGGTATTAAGCATGAACTTCTTTTTGTTTTAGTATACTCTGTTCTCTTCAGTTTTTTGATATTTTATAACTGGTCATGTGTTTTCTTAGATGTCTGTATAAAACATTCTTCTGTAGTATCATTCATCAGAATCCATTTCAAAAAAACTAATATTTCAGTTTTTGATTGCTTACATTTATAAATACTAATGATTTGCATTTCTTTAGTTAGAGATTAAAATAATGAATAAGATTTGCTTTCCTGTAATAAGGTCAGCTTTTCCCCTATTAAATACAAAATTTTTAATCCAAAATAATGACTTATTCCATGGTTATATTGCTATCAATGAATATCATTTTACTTTTGGTGTTAGTCTGAATGAAAAAAGTCAAACACTATATAAGCCTGTCTTAGCATTTGAGGGTGGCAATGATTCTTAAATAGGTTGAAAATGTCATCTCTCTTTTTTGTTTAGCAGGACTAAGACATAAACTTCCTTTAGGTCAAGGCAAAAGCTTTGGAATAAGCGTTAAAACTCAAGCATTACTTTCTATTTTACAACACTGGCTTAGGTTTCTGTTGTTTATAGAGTGTCACTTTTTATTTATATATCAATCAAATGGAGAACATCTATAATTATAATTGTTGTTCTTTTCGTATAACTCATGAAGATACAAGAGTTTGCTTATTTTTCACTTCTTCTCCAATTATGATATTCAGAGAAGTACATTATGGCTTTGGGTATTTTCTAAATACCTGAAAGTCATTTGGAAGACTTCTGTGCCTACTTTCATTGTATATACATCCCTGTTTATGATTGGAGGATGAGTAGAACTCTGATTATTTTCTATCCAGGCTGAATAAGTATGAGGCTTTGTTTAATACTCCTGGTGCTTTAATGGCCCATTTTAGATCTTGAACACTGAGGGGAAATATGTGCCTTTCTGTAAAACCTGTGATTCTTATACTGCACATAGCATACAGAGCAAAAAGCATGGAAGATCTCTTGTTTCACAGGAAGAAATGAGTGGCTATATAACGCCAGTTGCATATATTACTGAACTGTTACAGAGAAGAGGAAATTACCCAGTCAGAATAGATATGTCTCTGTAGCCTTGTATCCGCATTCTAATAGCCACAGAGTTTATCTTAGTCTGAATGGAGCTCTAAGTTATTAATTGTTTTAATGATTTCATTGATTTCTGTTAATCTAGGTAATGTGCCTTACTAAACGTGGTAGTTTATTTTGCTTTTCAATTAACCTTTTACTTTTGTTATATCATTTTTTATTAAAAACAAAGGTTTTATCTACATTTTAATGATATGCCTATCTTAGTGCATTATGAATTATATTTGGCTATCTGTACAGCAGTTTCCATGAATACTTCAGAATAATGGCATCCATAATGGCTTAGTATTTTTATTACAAGTTATCATTGATACAAAGGATTTAAAAAATACATTTGAATAAATGCTAGAATTCTTTATGTATAACCAACAACTTTTTAAAGATTTTGAAGAACATAACTATTTTTAAAAATGTGTTAACCTATGCTTTAATTCCTGAAGTTTAGGAATAGTGCTATCGTTTTGACTTAATTACAAGTTGTTTTAATTTTTTAAATTAATAGATGCAAAAACATGTTGAAATGCTCTGAAAAGTTAAAAATGATTGGAGTAGCATATTCCAAAAGAAAAGATGCAGTATGTACACCCTTATATTTCAGTAGCTTACTTATATAGACTACTTAATATTAAAATACATTCTCCCTAAGTAAGGTCTTAACTTACTTTGAAAGATATAAAATTATCTGTGTGTTCACACACACAAAGAAACATTAGTGAAACGGTCCTACAGAATGCTGAAATAGGTTCTCTTCTTTTCATTTCTGAAGAGTCATATTCACCTATAACTTTTATACCAATTAAAAACTGTTAATGGCAAAACATTGTAATTGATTAGTCTTTGTATGTTTACAGCTTACTTTAATTGCTGAAAAACGCCATTTGTCAGCTTCATGTTCTATTGACGATGCTATTGATTTATCTGAATTTGGCTTTGTCTTGTCTCTCGTACATAAAACTCACATATGCAGTTCAAATGGGAAATGACTGTATTGATTTCCTTAACTTGAGCCCAAATGCTAAAGATTTTTGGATAAGCTTTCTCATTACTTAAGCCAAAATCAATAAGAAAGAGCATCTTTTAATGAAAGAGCAGTTTGAGCAACGTACTTCAGAAATAGGGTCCTGTTCATTCTTTGCTTTACAAATTGATCTCCTAGGTTCCTTAAGTTAGGTCCAATTGGTTGACATTGTGGTTTGTCTTTGTGTGTAAACTTGCAGCTTCAGAAAAGAGATGAGCTTCAGAGACATTGGAAAAGAACTCTGCCTGAGAAAGAAGATCGTCCACCAGCAGGTATAAAATCTAATGTTGAAATGCAACACAGCTAACAAATATACCAACAAATTCTTACGTCTCTCAAGTTCATGCTTATATAAATTTTATGACTGCACAATGTTTTATAACTCCTTAACTGGCTTATCTTTTTAATAACTCTATATTAAATATATGCATATGATGTACATTTACACAAATATTAATTCAATATTCACTTTTATTTTAATAAAACTTCTATTTATTTTTACAGTTTATGTTTACTTTATGTAATGCACAATAATTTGCTGAAATATCAGGTTGTTTTTCAAATAAATTGTTTAAGTGTTCTTTTGTCTTCATTTTTTAAGTGTCAAATTTCCTATCATCTGTAGGAAAACAAGCATAGACAGTGGGCTACAGAAAAAAGTGTCTGTTCTGAGGAACAATAGAATGAACTGAATGGATAAAACAAGTTATATGGACAAGTCAGACATCAGGTACTGTACTATTATATCATTAACTTCTGTGAACTACATAAATTAAGCTGATTATGCCTTCACTTAATTAACTGACAATGACCTATTGATGTATAGGCTGAGTTAGCTAGAGACCGCTTGCTGCACTGTACTTAATTTATTGGTTTTCAATTAGTTCTTCTCTTGCCTGTGATTGTTGTGGGGAAAAAAAAAGTCCATTTACATCTATGTCTTATAGTGTGTTTTTATGCATAGGGGGTTTATATTTAAAACTTTATTTCAAGCAGTTGTTTTCTTTGCCAACCATGCTTCAAATTTTGTGAGCAACTTTTTCTTATTGTTACATGTAATTTGGCTTCTGGGTGAAATAAATATTCAGATTAATTCTTGTTAGTGTTGTGATACTATTAAATGATCATTGCAAATGATCTCATAAATTCATTTCAAGAAATATCTTGCTTTAACTAAAATTTGGAAGTTAATTTTTACTTAAATTATTATTAGAGTTTTTTTTTTTTGTGAAGCAGTTTCTGCGAAGAAAGTTCTTAGGTAAATGTTTAGGTTTTTGAAATTTTTCTCTAGAAACTTACTCTTTTTTTTTAATAGAAAGATTATAGTATTAATTATCACTCTTAATGTTTTGTGGTAAGATGAATGTATGTGAGAATACCTTCAGAGAAGATTTATCCTTTAAATTTTGAACTTTTTAATACTGATTTTGTGATGGCTGTTAGACTTACTATGTTGTCCTCCACTATGCAGCTTTTGTAATCCACAAATCCAGAGATGTTTATCAGACCTTTCTTATGTTTTCAGTGTCTTCACATTATAATACTTCATCAGACACCGGCAGTCTGATTTTAGGTATTATAATTATTTTGAACTGTTTACTATTGATAGTTATTAAAATAGGGTCAGTTTAAGTATGAAAGTAAAATATAAAGAAAGTATATCACTTTGCTTTGGCAAATTGTTTCATCTTTCTCAATCTCAGGTTTTCATATGAGAATGGAGTTAATAATGGGACTTGGATTCAAGACTCTATTGAGGTATCTGCCAACTCTCTTATATATGTTGCATAAATATTACATGTTTTGGAACTTCAGAAGAGATAAATATTTCTGTGAACTGGAGCCGTCAGGGATGGATTAGAGATTTAATTGCTCCTATAAGACATACATGAGTAACACTATAGTTGCTAATCCATGTTAAAATTTCATGCATAATTTAATTTATACTGTAGGAGCTTGTGGGCATATAAGGATTTAGTATTCTCAGTATTTGTGAATGACTCTGAAAGCCCACTAATAGTTGTAGTAATCCACAAATTTGAGTCACATATCCTGAACACATATCCTAGTGTTGGGAGAGCAATTAAGCAGCCATTCTCAAAGAGGCATTGTTGTTTTCCACACATTTTAATATTTGCAATAATAGTGATTGAGAATTTGACTGGCCTAGTTAAACTTTCAGCCATATTCTTCTGAATTTTGAGAGAGAAGTTATATGCTATCACAGAACTTGTGAATTAAGGGATACACAGATGACTTGGAATGTCCTTTGAAAATATCTAATGACTACTGTTCGTTGAAAAACAAATGTAAGTTTACATGGTAAAGCAGTAAGTGGTAAAATATATATGTTTTAGGAAGACTATCCAAACCTCAATTTTAGTTTTCTTTTATATTATCTATCTATTGGACACCAAAGTGGAGATGTTATAGATGAGCCTTTGTATGTGTGTGTGTTTGTGAGTGTGTGTGTTTACACATTCAATTGAAGTGTTTAGGGGAAAAGTTTTGAATTAAAGATATGAATTTGAAAATTGTCAGCATATAGATTGTATTAAAGGCAAAATAAGGGATGAGAGACCAAGAAGTGAATGTTGAGAACAAAGAGAAACAAGGAAAAAGACTTGCTGGCACTCCAATTTTAAGAGATCAAGGATGTGAAAAACAAGGAAAGAATGGAACAATGAGGTCAAAAGAAATCCAGGAGAGTAGAAAGTCTTGGAAACCAAGTGTCAAAAGTGTTGCAAGAAGAGAGGAGTAAACACCTGTTAAAAATGCTGCGGATAGTAAATAAGAACTAAAATTCACCATTAAACTTAGCTACATAAGACATTGGCAGTCTTGACAAAAACAGTTTCAGTGTATTAATGGGTTCATGTTTATAATGACTGTAATGATCAATATAGAAGAATAAACGATCTTAGACAACTTCATAAATTTAGAATATTTGACTTTTTAAATATGTATCTGAAATGTCTGACAAGTCTTGAATTTATTTACACTTGCCTGAGACTATAGTCTGTGGGAATGTATAGTTTTTTCCATTTTTCATGCTTGCTTATTTTAACGTTAACATTTTTTACTATCTTATTGCCTAAAATAATTACTTAGAATTTGTAATTAAAGTAATGAAATAATTGTTTAGAATTTGTAATTAAATTGATGTGATAGCTATTGTTATTTTCAAGTCAGAGTAGAGCATATTACTGTAATAATCTTAGGCAAACCTTCAACTATAATTTTAAAAGTGGAGTAAACTCAGAATTTACAATCTCTTGTGTATTTTTAATCAGGTGATAAATATCATATTTATTATCAATTTTCATATTTCATCTAATCAGAAAACATTTACTACAGCCATTTGTAAAATTCCTGTTTTCTTCATTTTAAAAACGAGTATATGTCCAGACACATATTTTCATAGAGTTCTAACATACTCTATAGATATTTATGAGAATTCTGCTGTAAACATGTAAAGTAACAATATGATGTATCCAAATGGCAAAATTTTTGAAAGTTCTACATATCTTAATGATACAATTATCCATTTGGTATTCAATATCCTATAGTTCTCTGGGAAGGGACCTTAAAATTCACTTAATCTAATATTTACATTTTATAAACTAGCAAAATTAGATCAGATGTAAAAAAGCCTTCCTGCACTTATAGGACATCTTTAAATGTGTTGATTAATATAACATCACTATATTAAAGTGCATATGGCTTGGGCACATAACTTCTCCAGCAATATTGAATGTATGTAGTATATAAATATAATAATATGTAATTTTAAAGTTTATAGGCTTTTGGGAGGACACTGAGTAATATGTACTTGAGCAAATATTTTGGTGTAACCATTGAAATTTGAATAAACTTGCATCTTGCATCTTTTTTTCTAGTCTTAGAAAATTTATTCTAATGCTCTCAAATACATTTCTTCTGAGTTTTAAGATGAGTGAGATTTTTTTTTTTCTGGAGATTCTCCTTGCTTGCAATCAATTGCATTAGCTCATGCTATTCAATATGAGAGAATCTCTTACCCCATTATTTACGCATTACCTAAAGCAGCTGAATATTTATACTTTCTATTCTATCTAATACCACTTAAGTGGAAACAATTCTGAAGGTTCTAAGGTTCTTGGTGATATTTCCTTATGTTAAAGGTTTCATTAGACATGTATCTTTGGGTTAGCATCCCTTTACTATAGAGTATGGGCATCCTCCCACAGGAACAACCAACCAGCTTAGCAAACAGAATAATTGGTATCATTCTTTTCACACACACAAAAGTAAGTTAAAACAGGATAGAGCTTTTATCATCAATTGATTCTCAGAAGTCCTTTCTTGATATGTCAGCCCCAAGGCTTATATCAAAGTTGTTTCCTTCAATGTGAAAACTTCAAGCTTCCAATTCACCAGTCTGCAAACCCTGAGCATCAAAGCAGCCCTGCCCTGTGATCCACGGCTAAGCACTTACTTTCTTGAAGTGTTGCTTAGTGCTCTGATTCAGCATTGAGATCTAAGGGTGCTGTTACAAGAAGATAAATTAGGGAACCAGACGATTACACCCTTTGGCCTCCACTGAGATTTCCTGAGCAGGAGCACTTGTCTCCAATACCTCTTTGACCCTTTATTGTTTCCATATGGCGGCCACTGCTCAGGATTCTCGCTTGACTAACACTGTTCCTGAGAGATTGACGTGTGTAGGGCCTGATTGCTTGAGAGGGTAGTTGTTGAGAGTCCAAGTAAACCAAAAAGTCTATCCAACTGCATATTATCTTCTTTGTAGCTACTATTTTATTTAATGCCAGAGCCCATGTGTTTTTTTCAACTATACTGACCATTAAAATAATTTCCTTGATTTTCAAAAAAATTATACGATAGTTTCTAATTTCAATCTATCAGGCTGTTTTTATAATTTCTTCTCCTTACTTGGAGAAATCATGATTTTAAAATAATCATCATCATTTTCGTCATCATCATTCTTTATCTTATCTAATTGATATTTAAACAAGAAGAAAATTAAATGATATATAACTTATTAATATTACCTGGTTATCAAGTTTTCATTATTTTGTCCAAATTTCCACAGATATCATGTGTTTTTTCCTGTACTGATGGGGTTCAAACCACGCTACTCCAAAATATGGCACCTTAGCGTTTGAGGAAACAGCAGAATCAGGAAGGCTGCTTTCACTTTCTCCTTGCCTTTCTTCCCTGAAGCAATTCATAAGACCTACATTTGAGAGGTGCCATTCATATACCCAGAGGAAAGGAATATCCTTATCTTTGAAGACATAGGTACACGGAGAAGAATCTACAAAAGCAAGACTAGCTAACCCCCACCCCCAACCTGTTTGTTATTGTCTAATCATATTTCTTCATGATCATTCACTTTTTAAAATCAAAAATAACATAACAAATATACAGGTTTACTTCTTTAGGTTCTCATTTCCTTACGAAGGCTTCTGTGTCACATAAAACTTACATTAAATAAATTTTTATGCTTTTATCTTGTTAATCTGTCTTTTATTATAGAGGCCTCAGCCATGCGTCTTGCAATGAATGAGAAAAAAATCTTTCCTCCATTATGGTTCTCATCTATGACTATCTGATACATAGTAAATGCTCATTAAGTCACTTTCTTATTCTGCCACAGGTGATCAGACAGACATGTGATAAGGTGGAAATACTATATCTTTGTTGTTTAAGGGTATGAATTAATACCGGGGGCAGGAGGGGACCATTTCCTAGATACTTTTCCCATTGATATTCTAGTCAGGTCAGCTACCCTGCTAAAATGTCTTAAATTCCCCCTTTTTCTCTTTCTTTTGTCACTTACTTCAGGTCTTCAGCATCTGTCTCTTGTACTTCAGCATTCTCTCTGCCCATTGATATCATTTTCCATTCATACTCCTGTTACTAAATTGGCTCTAAACATGTACAGTATGCATAGACAGACATTTGATTGTGGTACTCCTCCACTTAAAATTCTTTTCTATTCCCAACTAACAATCGAATTTCCTTTAAACCAAGGGCATCAGGAAGAGGTAAAAGAGAGCTAACCAAAGTGGTATTTTGAGCCTCTCACTGCCAATCAACTCTAACAATTCTGCTTTGCATATTTTATATATTAGGCCCAGCTAAAATTACATTTAAAGAGAAAGCATTAGTCAACAACTGCCTTAATAATGCTATGTAATAAGCATCTTTCAAAGTCCGTATCTTACAGTGACAAACATTTTCTTTGTTCATAGGTTTTAGGATTTGCTGAGGTGGTTTTGTGACAGGTAGTTCAGATTTTCTTCACGTTTTTTGGTATGAGTGGCCTTTTGTGACTTGCTGTCCCCATGAAGCATGCAGATGTCCTAGAGACAGATCAAATAATACAAGTACATTTCAAAGTTTGCTCATATCCTATCTGACCAAATGACAGTGGCCTATGACATCACAGTCAAGAAGCATACTAAACCCATAGTGAAACCATGGTAAGGGCTCAGAGGTCATGGGAGATCATGAATAAATAATACTATCTACTTCATAAAGCTTCTGCTGTTCTAAACAAAATTTTGAAACAGTTGATCTGCCGAGTAAATAGAAAACCTCAAGAGAAGAGTAAAAACCTTCATGACTTCTTATTTACCTTTCAGTTTATTTCAGGACACTCACTGCTATAACTTTTCTCCTGTTTTGAATGCTCTACCTCCTCTGCCTGGGAAACTAATTCTCATCCTTTGTTACCTAGCTGATGGTTAATTGTGCTATTCCCAAATAACATTTATTGCTGACATGAACAAATACTCTCAATCTTGAAATCAAATGACTCACATATAGGCTTAGATCCATTTAGTTCATCCAAGCAAAAACAAATCCCATTAAAGCAAAATCTGTAAGGGAATGCTGCTGAGACTGGCTTTGTCCACCCCTGTTCAAGAATGTTGATTAAAATAGGCTAGATTTGTTTATCCAAGCCTTTAACATATAATATTTTTAAAAAGAGGTATATCATACAATGGCATTCATGTTGACTTTGCTACCGTAATTTATGTAGAACAGAAAATAAGTGACATTCAGTAAAACTTTTATATTATTGTATCATTAGAGAATAATTAAAAGACTAAGTTGTTCTGGGGTTCACATTGCATTCTTTTTGTCTTTTCCATGTTCTTCTAGCACTTTAATGTGCATCCTATACAGTTCTTTCAACCATGCTGTGCTACATTGGAATGTAACTCTATCACTTTCTTGTATAAGAAATCTTGATATTAGTTGTCTAGTTGGGTCTACTCCTTAGGGTGTGTACTGTAATCATGTCTTTCGACCACTTTATTCACGCAGTCAAGAAAGGACATTTTATTTTACTGCCTTTGAAAAGAGCAGTATTTTGGGGCCAAAGCTGAATATGGTTCTTCATAACTGAAATGTGAGTACAAGAATTCTAGTTAAGTAAATATTGCATTGGCAGCTCAATAAACTAGATTGCATTGGCTTATCTAGTTTAACCATGTTATGTTCATTGTCTTGTAGATTACATATACATTCCAAAACAGGAATGTCTTGTAGATTACATATACATTCCAAAAACAGGAAATTCAATTTGTGCTTGCAAAGAACATCTCAAAGTAGATGGAGGAAGAGCAAGAGTGAAGGTATGCTGAAGCTGGTTCCCACTGGATTGTGAGACCAGACTGTTAACGTGTCTTCCCAATTCCTTGTTCAGTGATACTAAGTTGATAGCTTGCAATTGACCATGATAGGGGTATTTACACCATGGATATAGGCAAACATTCAAATCAGAATTTATTTTCTAGGGGGCTGCTTTACTAGTATACCAGAGCCAGGACTTGGACTTTTGTGTAAGTTTCTTTATCTTTCTTATGATTGTCAAATTTATAAGTTCTATTTAAACATTATTTTATCTAATTTCTCACGTTTTATATTATGACACATTCTATTTTCTTTTCACCTAAGGTAACTGTATTTACCATTACTTTTTTCCTTTCCTTTCATTCTCACATTCTTTTTGTTCCCTTACTATTCTGAACATGTATTTATGAAGATTCTAACATAATGCTATATATTTCAAATTAAATGAATATCTTGCTTATTATTATAAATGTTACGTTATGTTAAAACATTATGTGTAAGCATTCAAAGACTGTTTATTCGAACTGTTAGCTTACAAGGAATTTTATTTTATTTTTTGGCAAGGAATTATAAATGAATTTAAGGAATTTTTAAATTTACTGTATATATAAAGATAGAAAGTAGTTAGTTTAAAAAGATCCCCTCCCCTCTTTGTCAGGAAAATCCATATCTCCAAAAAAGCAGGCAAACTATTTTTTTTGCTATAGAAAATATTCAATTAGATTATAAAATATATGTAAAATATAAAATAAAATAAACGTAGAAAAGTAGCTCAGCAGCTACATGTAAAACTGAAAAATAAAAAACACAAAATTTATAATGTTATCAGTTTTTGTGATTTTCTTGTTGGAATTGTGGTGCTGTGTCCATAAAACTTTAGCCTGGGCCTGAGGATTTAAAATATTTACCACAGTGCCCAGCAAACTATTTAGTGGTCGAGGATTTTATTATTATTTATGAATCATTAGAAATATACATTGAGGTGGTGGGAATAAGAAAACAAAGGAAAAATAAATCAATATTGTTGCTAACAGAATCTCAGTTTCCAGAAACCAGTGACAAAACTTTATCCTTTTTATATACAAACTTGAGGAGTAAACAAAATCATTCTTATCGATTTATTATCAGAATGTGATTAGAAATATGTTCCACAGTTTTTTTCTGTTTTAGTGCTGTTTATATGTGCATTTATATTGTCTTACAATTGTCTTTTGAAAATGTCCTCTCTGGCTTCGGGGTCTTTCTTCTCTTACCTTTTGTTCAGGTTAAATTTCAGAGCAGGAAAAATCCAGATTGTGGCACCTTATTAGTTTGTTACCTTGAGCAATTTGACTTACACCCCATTTTCTCCCATCTGTTTACTTGGGAAAACAACACCACTTATTCTATAGTGCTGTTGTGAGATTAAACAACGGCATGCTTATAAAGTATTTAGGGAGTGCCTAGCAGATAATTAGCACTATTTTCACAAACCACCTTCTTGATTGTTTCATTCTTAGGTCTATTGATAATCACTCACATTTTTAAATACCTGAAATATTTATTTAACTCCCCTTGTTAATTTCCTCTTTATTTACTTGCTCTAGATTGTAGGGTCTTTTTTATTCCCCATGGAATCCAAACTCCATAATGTATTGTCATATTCAAAGTGGATCTAAACAAACATTTATTGTTGATGGTGAGGTTATTGATAGAGGAATGGGGGAACAGTTCAACTTACTTTTCATAGACATATGTTCAAAAAGAGTTTGCATTTGCACTCATACTTTCTCTTGTACATGACACTCAAATATGTAAGTACTTATTTTCTAGTGCATATCATGTATAGTTTATTTTTAGAATTTTTGAGATCTGAATGAATGATATTCAAATAAATTAATATTAAATTATTCAAAATGGACAGTGATACATTGGACAAAATTATAAAATAATTTAATAGTAAATGTAGACTCTATCAGGTTTTTGTTTCATTTGCTGAAATATTTGTATTTTTTAAGTATTTGGTTATTCTATGGTGGGTGTGTTAATTTCTCATTATATATTAAATGGTTCATCTCTTCAGATATTTGTATCTCAACTCAGAAATTCTTGAGCAGCTTAAATTTTAACTCAATAAGAATATGATACAGAATAAAAATACATAAATCAATAGCAATTTTCAAAAATAAAGGTTAATATTATCTATGCAATGCTCAAATGAATGGAGGCCATTTATGCCAATGACAGTTGTATTTTGAACTAGTTTATCTCTAATTCCTTTGTTTGCCTCTTACTTGTAAGATTATTCCTGAAACAAGTACAGTGGCAAGCTAATTTTCTACATTCATTTACATAATTGCCATCATAACTTATTTTCTCTTTTCTGTCAATTTACAACTAAAAGCTCACTCAGAGTATTTGTATGCAAGTTTTGTTTTTTATATTGTTTCTAAAGAACTATTGAAGTGTTTATGATTCCAAGCCTCATTTTTATAAATATTAACCTAGAAAAAACAAACAGGTGTCTTCTCATGAACATTTAGAATAAATAGGGAAATAATTTGAACACAGTATAAAGATGAAAATTTATTTTAGAAACTCATAATGACACATTCAAACTATTTTAGAAATATAAATAAGATTAGGGAACACGCAACTAAATGAAAGGAGATAGTTTCGGCTATGTCTTTATGAGTGATTTAAGATGCTTTAAAATTAAAATAAAGAGTGGATGAAAGATTCAAAACACTCGTTGTTAACCTTGACCAAATGCTGGTATATTGACTTCCCTATCCTTTAAAAAAAATTCATGCTTTGGCTACAATCAGATGTCCAGTTTAATCAAAGATTGGATAGGAAACATGTTTTCCCTAACTCACTACAGTGGTCTCCCCGTATCTGCTGGAGATATGTTCCAAGACCTCCAGTGGATGCTGAAAGCTGTACATACTATGTTTTTTCATATACATACATTCCTATGAGAAAGTTTAGTTTCTAAACTAGGCACCATAAGAGATTAACAACAACACAAAAATAGCACAATTATATCAATATGGCAGCTTCACCACTCTTGTGCTTTGGGCCATTATTAAGTAAAATAAGAGTTACTTGAACACAAGCACTGCTTATATCCAGGCAAAAGATCTGATAACTCAGATGGCTGGCTACTAAGTGACTAATGGGTGAGAGGCTAGCACAGAGAAGGTGAAGATGCTGGACAAAAGGAGGATTCATGTCCAGGATACACAGAGTGGGAGGACATGGGATATAATTATGTTGCACAGAAAGGTGCACAATTAAAACTTATGAATTGTTTATTTCTGGAATTTTCCTTTTGATATTTTCAGGCTGCAGTTAGTTGACTGTAGGTAACTGAAACCTAGGTTACAGAAACTGCCGTTAAGGTGGAACTACTATAATAAAACTTCTGTGTAAGTTCATTTAATAACTTTTAAGATAGCTTAGGGTCTCAGCACTTTGGGAGGCCAAGGCGGGCGGATCACAAGGTCAGGAGTTCGAGACCAGCCTGGCCAATATGGTGAAACCCCATGTCTACTAAAAATATAAAAATTAGCCAGGCGTGGTGGCAGGCGCCTGTAGTCCCAGCTACACTGGAGGCTAAGGCAGGAGAATTGCTTGAACCCGGGAGGTGGAGGTTGCAGTGAGCTGAGATAGCGCACTGCAGTCCAGCCTGGGTGACAGAGTGAGACTTCATCTCAAAAAAAAAAAAAGTTAGCTTAGGGACTTGAGTAAACAGTGTAAATTCAGAATAAACTGTGATGGGAAATAAACTACAAAACACAAAATGAAGTACACACATTTCTGTAAGATTTGCAAATATAAATATTATGAAGAAATCAAACAAACCTATATAATAACATGCATGTGTGTGTTACATATTTAATAAAAGATTCATCTTTTAAAATGTGTATTTAAATAAATGCAGTTGGATTCTTTCAATGGTCAACAAAGATATGTAAAAACAAAAGTAAATACATTGTTTTAGTATTTGTTATGCAGGATAAATAGCAGAATGCAACTTCTAGGATGCTTTTTTGAATAAAATTATTGACTTATGATTTCACATTACTTCATAATATTTTAACTTGCTTAATTTATAGAAATTATGCATTTTACTATTTAAAAGACAATTAGAATAATTTTATTATGTGCCTATTATTATTTAAGTGATTTATACATTTTTTATTTCTGACAAAACACTGTGAGATTACTATTATACTTATTTAATAATGAGAAAGCTTAGAGTCGTAGACATTAGCTAACTCTCTGAAGATTATTTCTAGTTCACAAGAAGGCCAAGATGTAAACCCAGGCTGTCTACCTGTACAACCCATGCTGTTTTCATTCCAATACTCTATACTTCATTTCTCAACAGCAGCATTACTTGGGAAATAAATATTCATGCTCCAGTGGAATATTGTCAGGATAAAGATTGCAAAATTTAAAATAAAACTCAAATAGCACAAATTACAAAATTGAAAATAAAACACAATAACTCAACTAGGTAGATGAATCTAGAGGGTGTACTTTTCAAACTGTACCACTGTTTAATCATAGCAAGAATAATATCTACTAGCTACCTCTCCCTCTCTCACAATTTTTATAAAGAATTCAGATCTCCCAAAGTCGTACCTTACAGAGCCTGGGTAATTTCTCCCAATTTATTGTATTTGGTGTTATGTTTTGTTTTATGTTTTCTACATGGGTTCAGAAATCAAAGAAGGGGTGTTAATGGGAACAACTTTTTCAATAGCACCCTTATTAATCCAATAGCTTCCTATCTCCACAACATTAGATTCTGCTGTTCTAATGTTTTTAGTTTCCAAAGATAAAATATTTCCACCATGGGACACACAGTAGGTTACCTTAAACTGGAAGCTGAGGTTAACCTGACTATTTTGGGTACTGATGCTGGTAAATTATATGGCAAGGTACTGAGTTTTTACTACTTGAAGTCATTGTGAATTTCGAGAGGAATTTTGGTTGCTACTGCACAACGTGAATAAAAAACAGATTATGTCAGGAATGCAGAAGATTCCCTGAGATGCCTCTTTGTACTTCCATATCCTGTGGTTCAAGTCAATGAAAAACTAAAGCAACCCAATTCAGGCAGGGCTGAACCAATTCAGCAACTCAGTTCAGACAGTAGTAAAACTTTGAATCACACCAGTAGGCAAGGAACTTCAACAAGCTAAGGGCACAGGAGATATGGAGATATAGAATGGATAGTGGCAGAAGTTAGCTAGTTACCAGCTACAACCATGTTACCAGAGGCAGAAATGAAAACTGTATAAGTCATGTGTATTTCTTTTAGCTTTCATGACTACAATAATACATTTATTAACCAATTATTTTCTCTTTCTATTTCTTATTCTTCAGCTAACATCAGATTTGTTAATACTAGTTAATTTAATGGATCAATGTCTTAGTTTTAGACTATCAAAGAGTATTTGTGACTCAGCCAGAAAAATGAACATTAATTAACAATGGATGAAAGGATATTGCACCCTTTATAAGAAGAAGGTTAGCTTGCTTTATGTTTCTATGCAGGATAGGGCCATAATACTAGGTTGAAGCATGACTTTGCTAATGTCTTTCTTTGGAAGTTAACTATGGTAAGAAGAGGCATGTTTGGATGACTAGCTGACAAAAAATAGTTTATGGTGGATTTAGAATGTGTTAACTTGGCTAAGCTGAACTACATTTTCCCCAATTTTTTTCTTGTTAGTTTTTGCTTAGATTTAGCCACAAAACGTATCTGTAAGATTGGGAAAGTAAAATAAAACAGTAGCTGTGTTTACTCTAGGAAGGTTGATGAAGACTGGATGTTTTGAGGCTCATGAAAGTTTCTGCAGATTGCTTCATTCACATCGGCATGGACAGTGGACCAGTCCAGGTTTTCAGCTTCTGCTCAAGATCTTCTGTCAACATCTCAGTTCTAAGCGAGGCTTAAGTTTGGCTCTTTGGCTATAGTGACAGTGTCTTCCACAAGTCATCTGTGGCACTGAGGTTGGAGGCTTAGAAAGAAGAGGCCTCTATGGGTTTCCATGGGAAACACACACAAGTTTCAGTTATTACTTTTCTCCACTTGCCCATTTTTCAAACATCACCACCATTCCTGTGTCATCAAGCTCAGTAGCAGATAGAGTAGAAACAGCAGACCAAGACTATTTTGGCAGCCACTAAAATCACATGAAGTCAAAGCCCTAGAGTAAATCGCTTATTCTGTGTGATCCCTAATGGTTTTATTTCTCTAATTTAATTCTGATAATATCTCTTTTATGATATACTACCTATAGGAAACAAATATTTTTACTTCAAAGGCATATTGTCAGAGCAAAAATTTTAAAATGGGAAAATGAAATATGTCAAAAGTTAACATACAATCTTTTTTAAGAAGTTTATTTCAAACTCTATGACTCTTTAAACCATATTAAGAAAAATATCTCCAAATACCTCTTTCATAGTTTGTGCAGCAGAATCAAGCCTCTAAGAAGAACTTTTCATTTCTTTAACCATTTCATTATCAGGAACTGCAGTACTACACATTACAAAGACTGACATAAACACCAAAAGTGATTTCATCTATTAGTTACAGTAAGAACCTAAGCTAGCAGATAAAAATGAGTCCAAATTAACTCAATTACATGTATTAAAACGTAATGTTCTTGTTTTGTTTTATTTTGTTTTTGATGGAGTCTCACTCTGTTGCCCAGGCTGGAGTGCAGTGGCACAATCTCGGCTCACAGCAAGCTCTGCCTCCTGGGTTCACGCCATTCTCCCACTCAGCCACCCGAGTAGCTGGGACTACAGGCGCCCACCAGGCCCGGCTAATTTTGTTTTTGTATTTTTAGTAGAGATTGGGTTTTACCGTGTTAGCCAGGCTGGTCTTTATCTCCTGACCTCGTGATCTGCTTGCCTTGGCCTCCCAAAGTGCTGGGATTACAGGTGTGGGCCACCTCACCCAGCCCCAGCTCTTCTTTTTACATGTGGCAGAATTCAGCTATGAATCTGTCTGGTCTTGGGTTTTCTTTGGTTGGTAGGCTATTTATTGCTGCCTCAATTTTAGAACTCATTATTGGTCTGTTTAGGGATTCAATTTCTTCCTGGTTCAGTCTTGGGAGGGTGTATGTGTCCAAGGATTTATCCATTTCCTCTAGATGTTTTAGTTTATGTGCATGGAAGTGTTCCTAATATTCTCTGATCGTTGTTTGTATTTCTTGGGGTCAGTGGTAATATCCCCCTTGTCATTTCTGAATATGTTCGTTTGAATCTTCTCTCTTTTCTTCTTTATTAGTCTAGCTAGCAGTCTATTTATTTTATTAATTTTTTTCAAAATATCAGTTTCTGGATTTGTTGATCTTTTTAATCGTTTTTTTGTGTCTCTATCTCATTTAGTTCAGCTCTGATTTTGGTTATTTTTTGTCTTCTGCTAGCTTTAGAATTTGTGTGCTGTTGGTTCTCTATTTCTTTTAGTTGTGATATCAGATTGTTAACTTGACATCTTTCTAACTTTTTGATGTGGGCATTTAGTGGTATAAATTTGCCTCCTAACACTCCTTGGCTGTGTCCCAGAGATTCTGGTATGTTGTATCTTTGTTCTCATTAGTTTCAAGAAACTACTTGATTTCTGCCTTGATTTCATTATTTACCAAAATGTCATTTAGGAGCAGGTTGTTCAGTTTCCATGTAATTTATGGTTTTGTGTGAATTTCTCAGTCTCAATTTCCAATTTGATTGTGTTGTGGTCCGAGAAGCTGTTTGCTATGATTTCAGTTCTTTTCCATTTGCCAAAGAGTATTTTACTTCTGATTATGTGATTGATTTTAAAACAAGTGCCACATGGCAATGACAAGAATGTATATTCTGTTGTTTGGGGGTGGAGAGTTCTGTATATATCTATCGGGTTTATTTGCTGCAGCGTTGAGTTCAAGTCCTGAATATCTTTGTTAATTTTCTGTCTCAATTATCTGTCTAATATTGTTAGTGAGGTGTAAAAGTCTCCCACTGTTACTGTGTAGGAGCCTAAGTCTCTTTGAAAGTCTCTAAGAATTTGCTTTATGAATCTGGGTGCTCCTGTGTTTGGTGCATATATATTTACGATAGTTAGATTTTGTTGAATTGCACCCTTTACCATTATGTGATGCCTTTCTTTGTCTTTTTTGATCTTTGTTGGTTTAAAGTCTGTTTTCTCAGAAATTAGGATTATAACCCCTGCTTTTTTCCATTTTCCATTTGCTTGCTAGATTTTTCTCCATCCCTTTATTTTGAGCCCATTTGTGTCATTGCATGTGAGATGGGTCTCTTGATGACAGCATACCGATGGGTGTTGGTTCTTTATCTTGCCATCCTGTGTCTTTTAATTGGGGGCATTTAGCCCATTATATTTATGGTTAGTATTGATATATGTGGATTTTATTTTGTCTGTCATCATAACATTAGCTGGTTATTTTGCAGACTTGTTTATGTGGTTGTTTTATAGTGTCACTGGGCTGTGTACTTAATTGTGTTTTTGTACTGGCTGGTAATGGTCTTTCCTTTCCATATCTAGTGCTTCCTTCATAATCTCTTATGAGGTAGGTCTAGTGGTCATGAATTCCATCAGCGTTTGCTTGTCTTGACCTTATTTCTCCTTCACTTATGAAGTTTAGTTTGGCCAGATATAAAATTCTGGGTTGAAATTGTTTTCTTCTTTAAGAATCTTGAATATTGGCCCCCAATCTCTTCTGACTTATAGGGTTTTCACTGAGAGATCTGCTGTTAGTCTGATGGGCTTCCCTTTATAGGTGACCTGGCCTTTCTTCCTAGCTGCCTTTCATTTCAACCTTGAAGAATCTGATGATTATGTGTCTTGGGGATGATCTTCTCATGGAGTATCTTACTGGGGTTCTCTGCATTTCCTGATTTTGAAACTTGGCCTCTCTAGCAAGGTTGGAAAGTTCTCATGGATGATATACTGAAATATGCTTTCCATGTTGGTTCTTATCCTTATCTCATTCAGGTACACCAGTCAGTTGTAGATTTGGTCTCTTTATATTATACCATATTTCTTGGAGGTTTTGTAAACTAATTTTTGTTTTTTCCTCTATTCTTGTCATCCAGTCTTTTTTCAAAAAGGCAGGTCCTCAGGCTCTGAGATTCTTTCCTCTGTTTATTCTATTCTGCTATTAATACTTGTGATTACATTACGAAATTCTTGAAGTGTGTTTCTCATCTCTCCCCGATTGGTTACATTCTTCTCTGTACTGTTAGCTTCTGCAATGTTTTATCATTATTTCTAGCTTCCTTGCATTGGGTTACAGTGTATTCTTTTAGCTCAGTTAACTTAATTCCTATGCATATTCTAAATTCTATTTCTGCCATTCAGCCATCTCAGCCTTAGCATGATTCTGAACTTTTGCTGGAGAAGTGATGCAGTCATTTGGTGAAAAGTGGACATTCTGGCTTTTTGAGTTTTCAGCATTCTTGTGCTGATTCTTTCTCGTTTTTGTGGGATTATCTACCTACAAACTTTGAAGTTGCTGACATTTGGATTTTTTTTTTTCTTTTAACAGTCTGGTCACTTTTCCGTAGGGCTGCTGCAGTATGCTGGGGGTCTGCTCCAGTCCCTAGTTGCTTTGGATTTTCCAGTACCCAGAGGTATCACCAGTGAAGCCTGCAAAACAGCAAAAATGGCAGCCTTTTCCTTCCCCTGGGAGCTCCATTTTAGGGAGGTATGAACCTGTTGCTGGCCAAAACACACTTGTAGGAGGTGGCTAGAGACCTCAGATGGGAAGTCTCACCCAGTCAGGAGGAACAGGATCAGTGATCCACTTAAAAATGTACTCTGGCCACATTTTTGTAGAGCAGCTATGTTGTGCTGAGGGTCCACTTCAGCCCCTGGTCACCTCAGACACTCCAAAGGCAAAAGGCTGGAATGGCTTAGTCATCCAAACAGCAAAGATGGTGGCCTGCCTCTCTTCCTTGGAGCTCCAACCCCCAGAGGTCTGAAACCTCTGTCAGATGGAGAACACCAGTGGAGGTGGCTGGAGACCCTGATTGGAAAGCTCCACCTTGTGATGAGAAATGGTCAGGGACCTGCTTAAAAAAAGCAGTCTGACTGCATTTTGGTAGAACAGCTGTGCTGTGCTGGGTGATCCCTTTCACCCCCAGTTGGTTTGGACTCTCCAGAGCTCGAAGGCTGAAATGGCTAAGTTGGTCAAACAACAAAGATGGTGGCCTGTCCCTCCCCCTAGGAGCTTTGTCCCAGGTAGTTGCAACACTGCTACTGGTGTCTGGCTGGAATTCCAAATTAGTGGGTCTTATTTTGTGAGGTGCCATGGAAGTGGGGTCCACAGACTTTCACTCCTTGGCCCCTGGATTTAGTCTCTTTCCTAGGGGTATGCTATGAGGGTGTAACCTCCTGCTTTGCTGGAATTGCAGTTGCTTTTGCAGGGAAGCCCAGGGCCAGAATATCTAAAGGTCTTTTGTCTCCATGCATGCCCGAGTGGCTGCTCTGCTGAGACTCCATGTGGTTCTGTGTGACAGACTGAGGGTTCTGGTGGAGTGGGTTCATAAGGGGAACTCCTGACCCTAGGGTTGTGAAGATCCAGGGGAGAAGTGTGTTTTCCGAGGGTTGCACAATCACTCACCACTTTCCTAGGCAGTGGAGGTTCCCTTGGCTCTGTGTTTCTCCTGGTGGGCCATCATTCTGCCTTCTTTTTGATCTTCATGGATCAAGTTGTTTCCTTGATTAGTCCCAATGCAAGAACCTGGAATGAGGAAGTCTTTGCTCTTGTGAAGTAAAATGGACTGTTAAGACATGAAAACAGTATATCAAAATTAACAGGAAGGCAATTTGTTCTCAGAATCTCATGTGCTAATGTGGGTCTGAAAGAACAAAGGAAGGAAGTAGTGTCAATGGCACAGTAGAGGAAGGACCATAGGTGGAGGTTAGCAGTGGAAGAGCTCTTATCTTTATTTTGTTTTGGAATATTAATTGCAAAGTTTCTAATAAAACAAATATAAAACACAAGCGTTTACTGCTTACAGATGGTGTATTTGATACTATTAAGTAATTAGCAGTAATATATACCCATTCACATTAATAGAACTAGTTCCACTTACATATTTGAGTTTAGATAAAACTACCATTTTCTAACAGTTTCATATATCAATGTTTCAATTGAGTTAAAAGCACATGACTTTTTTTTTTTTGAGATGGAGTCTCCCTCTTGTTGCCCAGGCTGGAGTGCAGTGGTGCTATCTCAGCTAACTGCAACCTCCGCCTCCCAGGTTCAAGTGATTCTCCTGCCTCAGCCTCTGGAGTAGCTGAGGTTACAGGCACCTGCCACCATGTCCAGCTAATTTTTGTATTTTTAGTAGAGACAGGGTTTCACCGTGTTGGCCAGGCTGGTCTCGAACTCCTAACCTCAGGTGATCCACCCACCTTGGCCTCCCAAAGTGCCGGGATTACAGGCGTGAGCCACCATGCCTGACTAGCACATGACTTTTTGATTGCTATAGAATCCTGGATATAAACATTAAACAACATCAGTTGAAAGTCAAACAGATATAATGAAAAACAAGAAAAAAAAATTACTGCTTGTCAGAATTTGTAGCATAAAATTATGATCTAATATTGCTCTTGGTATTGCAAGTTTGTGGCTTAGTTCATGTATTTGGTTACAAGCTTCTTTTTTTGTAAGTTTCAGTTGCAGTAGACACAATTGTTTTCTGAGCAATTGTACTAACCATTTAAAAAGTACTGTTTTGCTAAATGTTTGCTTATTATCAAAAACTGCTGTTGGTACCTAAATTATATTCAATGCCCTTCCAATTAGAGCCTGCTTTTGATGTTAGCACCTTGTATGGAAGACTCACTGGTACAGAAGCAACAATATTTTAATTATTCCGACAATTTCCCCTTTCGTTAAATGTAGGAACAGGGGCACTGGAGTTCTAGGTCTCGGGTTATTCTGAAATTGTTAGGCTCTGACACTAGAAGGTTTCTTCCATCTTGTATACACAGGCAATGGAATTGATGCAACTTTTATCACTAGTCATCTATCTTGCACATAGATTTCATCAGGAAGGAGTCATTTCTAATATCTTTTATGCTAATTAAAAATTCTCTGGTGTCATATTTTATAACAATAGTTAAAGGTATAAGTAACCATTTTCTGGAGGGCCGCATCCTATTTAGCATATGTGCTAATTAATGGTACATGAACTTCAGATTAGACTTAGCTTGGACACAGATGAATTCATCACACTGTTTTTCTCAGATGTTTCTTTAAAAAGTGAATGACTATACAGGTAATAAAACAGGTAATAGATTTTGCAGTCCATATTTGATGTGTTCCGTCTGATTCTGATAATACTCTCCCAATTTTCCTTGGAGACCTGTCCCGTTAGTTATTATTCTATGTGATGAAATCGACTCCATTTTCTCTAAAGGGTGGATTTGTGACCCAAGGTTGGCCTTTTAGAGCTCTGATTCTTGTGATTTATTCAGACAAAAAAGTAATGCTCATGATTAAACCAAGCCATGAGAACCAAAGGCTCCAACACAGAACTTTGTTGAAACTACTGAGAAAGAGAAGTTTGTTTTATTTTATTTTTTCACTGAATTTGGAGTTGTGAAGGTATGTAAATAGAGAGCTTTTCTTTCCTTTTTTTTTTTTTGTTTTTGAGACAAAGTCCAAAGTCTCACTCTGTCGCCCAGGCTGGAGTGCAGTGGTGCAATCTCGGCTCACTGCAAGCTGCGCGTCTCAGGTTCACGCCATTCTCCTTCCTCAGCTTCCTGAGTAGCTGGGACTACAGGCGCCTGCCACCATGCCCGGCTAATTTTTTTTTTTTTGTATTTTTAGTGGACAGGGGGTTTCACCGTGTGTTAGCCATGATGGTCTCGATATCCTGACCTCCTGATCCGCCCACCTCGGCCTCTTAAAGTGCTGGGATTACAGGCATGAGCCACCGCACCCAGCCAATAGAGCTTTTCTGCAACTGAAGCTAGCACAAAGGAAAGCAGAACTTAGCCAAGTAGTGAGAAAAGTCCTCA
Organism: Pongo abelii; assembly: GCF_028885655.2. Lineage (NCBI taxonomy): Eukaryota > Metazoa > Chordata > Mammalia > Primates > Hominidae > Pongo > Pongo abelii. Next base: position 92,443,757 of record NC_071992.2, read on the forward strand.
TGGAAACGGAAAACCAGTAACCATTATGTTTTCATTTATAAGTGGGAGCTAAGCTGTGGATATGCAAAAGCATACGTAGTGGTATAATGCACATTGGAGACTCAGAAGCAGTGAGGATGGAAGGGAGTTTTGGGATAAAAGGGTGCATATTGGGTACAGTGTGCACTACGCAGGTAATGAGTACACTACAATCTCAGGCCTCACTACTATACAGCTTGTCCATGTAACCAAAACCACTTGTACCCCAAAAGCTATTGAAATTTAAAAGTATATTAAAAATAAATAAATGAAAAGTATTCACATCAGCTGAATGCTTATCCAGTCAGAATTGAAACCTTAGAATTTTTAGTTATGGGACAATATATTGTTTATTGTTTTTCTGTGATACATAGATATATTTGTACATAAATCTATACAACTTTAACTTGTATATGCAAATCAGTTAATTATAGGTACAATGTGAATCACTGTCCAAACACATTTCGACTAGAATTTATAATTGTCCCACTGGACTGAGAGATGTCAGCCAGTACCATGCAAAAGGTGACGTGAAAACTCTTTCCAGATAACAACCAGAGAACATTGAGTACATCCTCCTAAACTGGTGCTTTAGAATTACAGCAAGAGCCTTATACTGGAAATAAAGCAGTCTTACAAATAGTTTTACTTTCTCCCTAAATTTGGGTCTGGATTACAGAAGTCAGTTGATTTCACCTGGATCTGTTATTTCATGAGTGTAAAGATAAAGCTGGATTATGACTTCTGAAGGTGTTTTTGTTCAAAACTTGAGATGAATGATATTTGAAGAGCACATAAAAGGAGTCATGCTTAATCTTGGGAGATGTGGATTAAGAAACCTGGGTCAGAAAGCCTAAGTAGAGTACATATGGTATGAACACAAAATGTGCAGTTTGTAGAAATTATGGTAAAATCTCTGCCATATAAAAGAAAGAGAAATCTGCGATTCAATCCCAATCTTGCATCTAGCCAGTGGTGTACTGGAATTTTCAGACACAAGTTCCTTCATCAGTGAAATGAGAAGAAAGGAAAACACAATCTCTAAGTTCTCTGAGCTGCACCATTCTGGAAACTACACACTCTTGCTCTTCCATAAGAGCAAAACCTAGCTGGTATCCTACCCTATTGGGCTAGACACCGTAGGGAAGCAGGTGAGCAAGATTTGATATGATTTCTTAAACAGTAGTGGCAACCTGGTGTGAGTTTTGGTTGTTCCTTTGTCTATTTTCCTGAGCTTAAATAGACCGTTGTTTACTTAAATTCCTTATTCAACCTAAACTTCCCTTTATAAAATGTCACCAGAGCCTCATCCCTATGTTAACTCTGGCCAGTATCTTGTTGATCATCATCTCCAACTTCTTTTTTTCACTGATATCACTATTATTCCGTATTTTCATTTATGTCTATAATTTCTTTTAATGACTAAGATCAGCTATCGAATCTCTTCTCAAAAATCATTTTACAAGGCAACTCTTCAACTTTTAGTATAAAGTACATGATGACCAATTATCTAGTTGCATATGACTTTCCAAAATCTGTGAATATGTTTCTAGCTTACTCGAAGTTTTTTATTATTAAGTAAAACAAATAAAATAAGAAGACATTAAATATGTTTAATTTCTATCATTTAAAACAAAATGATTTTTACAAAATTTCAACCCCACATTTGGATTAAGGGGAAGAAACATGACCAAATCCCTAAGTCAAAATATCTTAGAGTCATAAGTTCTAAAATTATGTTTACTACTAATATAAATCAGTCAGATATCTACATATAACTTCCATAATACATCGTTAAAAATTAAAACTATTTAAGAAGGTAATAAACCCTAAAATTATCAGTTTTGATAGTAATTAGATATAGTACTATACTTTTTAATTTGAATGCAATTAGGTATGGAATTATATCAATAGTCCATGTATTAATGATTGATACTAGTATCTTAAAATGATTAAACTAACAACATATCTTAGACTAAAGACCTAGATAAAAGCCAATTTGAAATAAATTTTTAACAAACAGCTCCCAATTCCATAAATATGATAAAATCTATGTTTAGGAATGTCCATTACTGTAAATTTTTTTAATAACAAAAAATTTGCAGAAAGAATGTATCCCAAAATATGGTACTATTTGAAAAAAATGGATTATGCATTCTTATACAAGCCATGTATAGCCATTTAATATCATTGTGCACCTATAAGTTTTGATATAGGAGGACCATCAACAATATACAGCTGAGAAAAATTGTTCTGGAATAGTAATGATTAAAAAATTGTAATAATAAAAATAATATATATGTACAACACTTACTAAATGTTTACTATGAAGCAGGCCCTTGTTTCCATTGTTTTACAGATACTGCCACATACTGCCACATTTAATCTTCACAATTTTTTTTTTTTTTTTTTTGAGACATAGTCTCCCTCTGTTGCCCAGTCTGGTGTGTAGTGGCACGATCTCGGCTCACTGCAGCCTCTGCCTCCCAGGTTCAAGCAATTCTTGTGTCTCAGCCTCCCGAGTAGCTGGGATTACAGGCGTGTGCCACCACGTCCAGCTAAGTTTTGTATTTTTAGTAGAGATGGGGTTTCGTCATGTTGCCCAGGCTAGTCTCAAACTCCTGACCTCAAGGGATCCACTCTCCTAGGCCTCCCAAAGTGCTGAGATTACAGTCGTGAGCCACCACGCCCGGCCAATATTCACAATTGTTAATTGGATACTATTGTTATTTTCTATGTACAAAGTAGGAAATTGAAGGTCCAATAAATGGAGATTAATAATTTGCCTGAGGACACAGACAGTAAATGATCAATAATCATTTACTGTGTCTATAATCTTGTGTCTATAATGATCTATTTATCTATCTCTATCTTATTTTAATTGGCAGCATACAATTTGAGTAGGAATCAAGTATGGAATGAACACTTGGAGACACTTCAGGATGAGTAGCTGATATATACACACAGTGGCCCTTTGCTATCCCTGGGGTATTGGTTCCAGGACCCCGAAAATCTACAGATGCTCAAGTTTGTTATCTGGTGGATACCAAAATTCACAGATGCCCAAGTTGCTGATACAAAATGAATGTTGGCATATATCCTATGCATATTCTCCTATACACTTTAAATCATCTCTAGATTACTTATAATACCTAATCTAATGTTAATACTATATAAGTAGTTGTACTGTATTTTTATTGGTATTATTTTTATTGTTGCATTGCTATTTTTAATAATTTTTTTCTGAATATTTTCCATCTACATTTGGTTGAATCCCTGGATGTGGAACCCACAGATAACAAAGGTTGTCTATATATATAGAAAATTAGGGTCAATAGTTTAGGAATTAACCCTCTGTAGGATACTTGTATTAAATTTCCTTGACCACAGTAAGTGGACTGGGAAGACTTTTGACCGCCAAAAGAAGATGGTGTCTCTATTTATATTTTAAAGTTGTGGGACTTCCAAATACTTCAGAGAGAGTATTTCAGATAAGACTATATTTTACTTTCTTCTTATGAAGTGTAGTTTAATTAATAGTTATACTGCTATTTGACAAAGAAGTTAGACATAAACTTCAGCAAATTAGCTTATTATTATGCATTTTGCCTTTCTTTTATTTAATCTTATTTATCAGAAATGTTAATATAAAAATGGGATACAGAAAATACATATGAAAAGGATGACTATGGGAAAGAAAATAAGCTAATATCTATGATGAAAAATCCCCATATAATTTGCAAAGTAGTAATAAGATAATGTTAAGACTAATCAGAAAAATTTTTATTTAAACAAATTCCTTAACACAAAAATTATGAAAATAGAGCATTGTACAAGTACCTGTTGCTTTAGTTTTCAGTCTTCATTCATATAATAATGATTTCTTAAAATTTGTTTTCTAATCTGCTAACTGTGAAATGAAGGAGCTGCAGATATTTTTTTTTTTTTTCACGTTCCAACTAAGGAAATCAGGCTTGGAGAAGCTCAAAGGTTTTCTCAAGGTCACAGAGCTGGTCTAGGGAACAGAGCTCCTAAGCACCTAGTGTTTTTTTCAGCATGCTTCACTGATTCTTAATAGAAATTATGATACAGAAAAGTTGCACCAAAGGGAATATTGTCAAACTTAGCAGAAGCTAATTAAAGTGCAAAATATTCTTAATGCAGAATTTGATAGCAATTTGTTTCAACAGCAAGTTACAGGTAATTTTGCAGTTATCTAAGTGGCTTTTATTTCTGAAATTGTGTTGTACTGACTGCTATTTTCTTGCTCTTTGCTTTCTTTGTCATTTTTAATATCTTTAGTGATTTTGAAATATTTGATGCTGGATCATTCTGCTGCAGATATGACCAGCCATTCCAACAAATGGACTGATTGAATCTGTCACACTGGTGGGATTTATAGTAAATTCACCACAGCACAAGTAAAGCCATTAGAAATTTCATTGGTTTAAATGACTGAATATAAGAGTCCCCTGATTTTATCAGTAGACTGGTTTATATTTTCCCTCCAAACGACCATGGAGAATCTTAAAATTACATCAATTTTAATGTGCATATGTTGCTGTGTTGATTTCCATTTCAGATCTGTAACATGGTTTTGGCCTCTAAAGTCTCCGTATTGAAATAATTTATGGGAATAATTAATGGGATTTTATACTGTAAAGTATTTTGCTTAGAAACCAATGAACATATCTAAAATATTCATTTTTTCATTTTAATTGTGTGTATGTGTACATTAATGTAAATAAACTACTTTTTAGTGTATATGTTAGAATACTTTAAATCATTTACTTTTTTTTACATTAGCTTTCACACTAACTCACAACTGAAATGAAAAAATAACATTAAGTTGTTAAGCAGAACTTATGTTCTGGAGTAAGTTTTCAGGTATTGATAATTTGAATAATTCAATAATATTGTCATAATAGTTCATATAATCCTTGCTATTCTAAGTAAAATATTTTGAATTATTTTCACCTTTGAAGTAAAACTAAATGTAACTTTCGATTCCTAAAACATGAGTTTTTTTCTCAACTATGAAAATATATTATTTTGTATAGATAAAATATATTTTACTTTCTGTTGTTAGCCTCCACTTACTTAATTACCTGTATTTTTTAGATTTTTCAGATTTAATGTAGTCACGTTTCACAGTTTATTTTACTTGGTTAACATACAGGTCAATTTGATACTATCCCTATCTGAATACTAAAACTACAATAAAAAAAGCAGTTTAATAGTCTTGTAAAACAGATCACATAAAACAAGAACATTTATTTTAGTTGAAGACATGTGCTAATTTTTTATTGAGAAATGCATTAAACACTGTTACATCCAACCTCTGATTGAACCTTCAGACTTGTCACATATAGGGGCTTTTGAAGATTTATTGCACAATATAAAATTAGGCATATACAGTAAACTTGATAGTAAATGACTTTTGCAGACAGACGACTGCCACAGAGAATAGTTGCACAATAGAAGGGGATTTGAAAAACATATTTAAAGACATTCAAAGATGAATGATGAAAACCGAAAAACATAAAGGAAAAAATTCTCAAATGAAATAGATATATAGAAAATGCACTTTCTAAAATGAACAGATGTTTTTAACATCTCTAATTCATTTATTATACAACAATCCATATTAGAGAGATGTTTAACTCGAAACATAAATATTTCTATTTAGTCACAGTAGCTTAACAAAGTACTAGCAAAATATTTGTAAATAAAGATCTGTTTGATCCTCAAAAAAGTACAAATTAATAGAGCAATAAAGACTCACATAAGAATGAATATCATGTGTCAAAATCAGGGCACCTTGTAACCTGACAGGAGGTTGACTTCATTGTGAATTGAATTTGGTGCACACTTCATTATATTATCTGTGCATTCTTCCCTTTTCTTTTCTCCTCTCTCCTTTCTCTCTGTCTTTCTTCATCCCCATCGTTCTGTATTTCTTTCATACTTCAGTTGATTGCTCATCGGCATGAGTTTTCCTTTGTGGACAATTACAACTGTGTCTGCTGCATCACAAATTTATTGACATGAGGCCTTAATGATTCTTTAATTTGAATTCATAAAAACTGGGCAAAAAATGTTGAGATTTTAACATTGCTTATTCTAAGTATGTAAATTTAAAAAGTTGCATCAAGCTAACCAAAAGCAATATAAAATTATTTTAAGATAGTTGCATTTATTTCCTACATATGAGATTAGGACTATTGGTTTTAAAAATAATAAAACTCATAACCGTCAGAAAACAGTGCTAATAATGAGTCTGTCTAAAAATAAACCAACTTTTCTCAACAGGGTAGAATAAAATTTATATTTATGAAATCTATTTTCTATAATAAAAATAAAGACTGCACTAGAAGTTTGTATTAAAACTTCTGAAGTAATATTTTCTTGAATTTTATGTAATTTTAAGCCATATTTTTTGAATCCATGTGGTTTCTTTTTTACATGAAAGATAAAATATTCAAAGAGTCATATTAAGCTTTCTTTGCTTTTTAAAAATATTGGGAAACATTTGAGTTTTTTTATCAGATAAAACTACTACAATCAATCTGTTTTCTAACAATTTTTGTTCTATTTTTTTTTTTAAAAAAACAGGCTGACCATCTCCCATCTGAAAATCCAAAATCTGAAATGCTCTAAAATCTAAAACTCGTTGAGCACTGATGTGACACTACAAGTGGACAATTTCACACTTCACCTCATGTGATGGGTTGCAGTCCAAACACAGCAAAAACTTTGTTTCATGAAAAAATATATAAAACTTGTATTAAATTATCTTCAGTCTATGTATATAAAGTATATGTAAAGCATAAATAAATGTTGTGTTTAGACTTTGAGTTGCATCCCCATGATATATCATTATGGATATGCAAATATTCCAAAATTTGAAAACATCCAAAATTTAAAAACACTTCTGTTTCCAACCATTTCAGATAAGGGATACTCAGCCTGTAATAGCATTTATAGTACTTTTAGTAAAACTGACATAGTTTACTAATGTTAGGTATACATTCTTGGGCCACATGATGAAAAGATATTTCAGAATTCTGAGAATCAGATGCAATCATTCACTTCTCAGTCCCAGGAACAAACAAGTCTGAAGTAATAAATAGTATTCTGTTTTTAAAGGGGGTGTGGAGGGAATGGGAAAATCCTCCTGAAGTAAATATGACCATATCATAAAACTCCATTAAATAGGTGATACTCTTTAGCTGTGAAATTCAATTCAATAACAAGCAATTAAACATTTTCTTAGATTGAAATTATGAGATATGATACAAGAAAGAAATGGGAGACTAGAACTGAAGTCTGATCTTGATGGCCAGCACAACATGACCCTGTCTTAGTGTCTGTATTTTTTCCTACTTATATGCTTCTCTGGGATTTTGTTTAGATGTTCCACCTTTTTAATTCTTTCAGTACTAATTTTACTTTTTTCTTTAGTTCTTTTTTAAAAATTAAGTTTCTATTAGATCAGGCATTACTAAGAGGGAAAAATAATCAGCTGTAATGCTTTCCACAAAACAGAGTTCAGAGGAAGATTTATTTACTGAAATAAAGATCTCACATGAAGAAAAAACGTTTTTTCACCTGAATTTATTCTCTCCCTTGTCATCTATACAATCTCATTGAAATCCATCATTTACGTGGAGACTTGTAAATTCCTTCATACTTGTAATGCAAATAGATTTAAAAAGATTGTGGCATAAAGCCTTATGCATGAGGGAAAGTTGGTAGATGACATCATTCACAAATTGCAGTGCTACCTCCTCCATTTTCTTCTGCCTTCCACGTGGCTTCAATGCTGGTAAGTCTAGTAATTTCCTAACTTCCTTCACTGTGCAGCCTAGAATGCTTCCTTGAAGAACACTGTAAACATTCTATCAAGATTTGTGTGTTTTGCTTTCTTCAGATTGTGCAGTTACTAAGGTGATTGCCATCAAGTTTACACATGAGATTGTTTAGTCTGAATCTTGCTGCAGCCAATGATAGATGAATGATTAAAATTTGGGATTTGAAATTTTTAATTAAAAATTAATTTATACTAATGTTCAATGTTGAGCTAAAATGGTTCAAAAAATAAAATTATGCACAATAATTATTTTGAATCACAAATTATATATTTTATGTAAATAAAGTAAGTTGCCTTTTAAGTTTTTAAGCCATTCTCTAGTAATAAACTAGGATTTGGTCAAGATATTCTTTCATCATTTCACAAATTTTTTTTCAATGAATGTTCTTTTTTCTGTCTATATTTTCATCACTATTGACCCTTTTATTTCTTTTTCCTTATTTATTCAGCAAATTTTTATTGAGCAACTACACTGTACTAAGTACTATGTTGATCTTGAAGATACAGCAGAGAACAAGATGAAATTTATCTTCAAGAAATTTACAAACTACTTGGAAAAACATAAACAAGTGGATGTAATAAGTTCTATAGTGAGAGTAATTACTATGGTAGCACGTGAAGGTATGTTTTTAATTCCATTCTTCTGCAATCATAATAGCATAATCTTTTTCCTTTCCTTCCTTTCCACACTCAATCTTGTCCCACTTGTGAAATTCTTTTCTTTACATTCTACTGCATACTTTAGCATCTATAACACAGCTATTTCAAAGGCCTTGTAGAATAATTCAACATTCAGGCTATTTTTGTGTCAGCCTCTATTCGCAATTTCTACCCTTCATCATGGGTCACACTTTATTGCTTTCCTGTTATGTCTTTTTATTGATGACACACTGCACATTTGTGTTAAAATGGTAAAAATTAAAGTGTGCCACACTGCTAAAATGTGGGACTTATTTTTAGTTCATCTGAACTTGTACTCACTTGCAACTTTAGTTTATTCAGTTTATTATTAGCAGTAATTAGGGCATTTTTTTCCTTCAAGTCTAGAGACCTGAGCTCTGGAAATACTGTTGATATCTCCTTAAGCTTAAAATTGAATCACCAGTTCTCTGAACCGTGGAAGAAAGACCTCTTTCTTTCTTTCTTTCTTTTTCTTTCTTTCTTTCTTTTCTTTCTTTCTTTCTCTCCTTCTCTCTCTCTTTCTTTCTTTCTTTCTTCTTCTTTCTTTCCTTCTTTCTCTTCTTCCTTTCTTCCTTTCCTTCTGTCTTCCTTTCTTCTTTTTTCTTCTTTCTTTCTTTTCTTTTTTCTCTCTCTCTCTCTCCTTCCTTCCATCATCCTTCCTTCCTTTCTTCCTTCTTTCCTTCCTTGGTTCCTTTCTTCTTTCCTTCCTCCTTTCTTTCCTTCCATCCCCCTCCTCCTCCTCCTCCTTCTTCTTCTTTTCTTTCCTTCCTTCTTCCCTCCCTCCTTCCTTCCCTCCCCCTCTCTCTTTTCTTTTCTCTTTCTTTCTTTTCTTTTCTTTCTTTTCTTTCTTTCTTCCTTTCTTCCTTTCTTTCTTTCTCTCTCTTCCTTCCTTCCCTTCCTTCCTTCCTTCCTTCCTTCCTTCCTTCCTTCCTTCCTTCCTTCCTTTCTTTCTTTCTTTCTTTCTTTCTTTCTTTCTTTCTTTCTTTCTTTCTTTCTTTCTTTCTTTCTTTCTTTCTTCTTTCTTCTCTTCCTTCCCTCTCCTTCCCATCCTTCCTCACTACTTTGCAGCTTCACTTGAAGCCTTTTGGCTTGCAGAAGACTGCTTCTGGCATCGTGTAACATAGGTGATGAGTCTGTGTTTCTGTGTGACTCTGACCCTGTCTCTTCCCCTCTCTTTCAGCATCATTTTCGGGTTTCGAGTTTAGGAGTGTAGCTGAATTACACTCTGTGAAGGCCCAGAATGCCCCAGAAGACTTGTATCAACTCTCTTGCCCCTCTCCAGAGTCTGAGAGCTGAAAACCCAGAGAATCTCTTTCATTTTCTATTTTTGATATTTTACAGATGTTACTCCACTCTCTTCTCGTTTGCATTATTTCCGATGAAAAATCTGTTGTCATCTTTATTTTCGCTCCGCTTTTTATGACATTGTAGTTTATGTTTCTAGACGTTTGATTGTGTTTTGTTTTTATATCTTTCATGTCTCTAAATTTTTCAACATGTGAAATACAGGTACAATAGCAATGTTAATATCTTTGTCTTCTATTCACAGAATTGTTATTCACAATTGTAATATCTGTGTTAGTTCTGGATTGATTTTTATTGCTTGATTATGGGTCATTTTTTTCCTGCTTGATTGTATGCCTTTGAGCTTTGATTAGATGACAGATACTGAGAATGATATTTATTAGGTACTGGGTATTTTTTAATTCCTGTAAGAATTCTTGAGATTGGCTCTGAAATGCAGTTAAGTTGCTAAGAGAATGTTTGATCTTTTTAGGTCTTGATTTCATGATTTTTTAAAAATGCAGACCTGGAAACATGCCCAGTCCATGGTTAATTACTTCCCTAAACTGATACAAAACCCTTCAGATAGTCTACCTAATGCTTCATCAGTAGATTTTTTAAAGCTGGCTGGTGTAAAAAGACACTGTTCCTGGTCCTGAGTGAGACACTCTTAACACTAATCCCTTTGGGTGATTCTTCCTCAGCCTTGGGTTGTTGGCTTAGATGCACGCACTGACCAGTACTCAGATGAATACTGAAGCAGACTCTATGTCTCCGCAGTTCTTTCTCTGGGCAGCTTTCTTTTTCCTGGTAATCTGTCTTGTTTACTCTAGCTGCTACAGTCTCTCTAGACTCTTAGATTCATTGCTTCAAGAATTTGGTGTCCTCCTTGAGATTTTCTCAAGGTTGTAAACTGGGAAAAGTACAGCTCACCCTCTTCACTTTCCATTTCTCAAAGATCACTGTTTTCCATTACTTGGTATCAACTATCTTGAAAGCTGTTTCATATATTTTGTCAATTTTGTGATTGTTTCAGGCAGTGATAACTCTTGCTCCTGTTATGATGTCTTAGGTGGAAACCTTTTCCCCATTCTTAAGACTATGCTGCTTTATACTTTAAGGGAGTTTCCAAATACCACAGGAATTACTCCTTTTCAGCTTACCTGACCATTTCCCAAACCTTGGTAATATTCCTGAAAACTTGGTAAAGATTCATGAGAAGGAGTTGGCAGATGGTGTAGAATAACTCTGTGCCAAGGCTCACCTCTTATGTAAAATCACACCCAGCCATTAAAGCTTGTTAAAATTTGTCTGCTGGCTCCATAGTCTATGTCGTTTAGCTTTTCCTCCTCTCATTTTGTCAGGGGATAAAAGCAGCTATGAGTCTCTTTTTTCCTATAAGGGTCTAAGAGCTTTCTAATGTTTAGTTCATTGGGGTTTCTTTGCATGCTTAGCTCTCTGATGAGTTTGGAAAAAAATGATGATTTTGTAGCATTTTAAACTAGTGTTGGTATTAGTAAAAGCCATGTTATTTTAAGAACTTTCTACAACCTATCCAAAGGGATTTGTTTCTTGTAACCTATGCCTTCATTCAGGTTTACTTTTCTTTTTTGCGATACATCCCTCTCAATGATTCCTTTGGGGAGAGTCTAGGGAAGGTTATCTATGGATACCTGTTAATGTCTTTAATTTATCTTTGCTTTTGAGTAATATTTTAATTACTAAGTGTATTTAATAAAATATAAAAAGTTATTTTCCTTGAGGCCTGAATGTATTATTCAACTGTCCCCTGTTATTTTTTGCTACTCAGAAGGTGTCTACTCTGGACCAAATACTCCTTTGAAGGTAATCTGTCTTCTTTTCCTCTGGTAGCTTTTGAGATTGTGTCTTTATAAATAAAGTCTGCGGTTTTTCTATAGTGTGCTTGTTTGTATATATTTTAGTTTAACCATCCTAATATGTGGAGTATAACTATCTATAAGTCTCTTTTTGATACTGGGAAATCCTCAGCAATTATTTTTCCACATGTTCCTTTTGTCCATATTTTGATTATTTCTATTCATTTTTATGCTGGAATATGTAATCTTAATTTTTCATTCATGTGGTTTATTTGTATATTGGAACTGGCTGAATTCTCAGCAGTATCTTTCATTTTCCAATTTACCAATTTGTCTTTTGATACTATTACATATTTATACATCTATGATTTTTTTAAAATAATTAATTCTTATTTTTCTTAACTACCTAATAGTAGCCTTTATTTAATAATTTCTTGGTTTTTAATATAAGCTATGAACTAATTATTTCCTCTGAAAAACTTTAAACACATTTGCAGTAGTTACCCCTTTATGTATAATTTTGCTTTCTGCTGTTTCAACGACCTATGGTCAAATATGGTCCAAAAATATTAAATGGAATGTTCCAAAAATAAACAATTCATACATTTTAAATTGCACAGTGTTGCACATGGCATGATAAAATCTCGTACTGTTCTGCTTTATTCCATCTGGAATATGAAACCTCCTTTTATTCAGAGTCTCCATGCTGTAGCTGCTATGTGCCTATTAGTCTCTTAGGAGCCATCTTGGCCGTCAGATTGACTGTTCAGGTATCACAGTGCTGTGTTCAAGCAACCCTTAGTTTACTTCATAATACCCTAAAACACAAGAGGAGTGATGCCAGCAATTTGGGTATGCCAAAGAGAAGTCGTCATGTGTTTCTTTTAAATAAAAATGTAAAAGCTCTGTATTTGATAAGGGAAAAATAAATTGTAGGCTGATGTTGCTATGATTTATGGTAACTTGAATGAATCTTCTATCCATGAAATTGTAAAGAAGATAAGAAATTTGTGCTAGTTTTGCTGTCAAACTTCCAACCACAAAAGTGATGGTCACAGTGTATGATAGTGCTAAGTTAAGATGGAAAAATCATTACATTTGTGAGTGGAAGACGTGAAGAGAAATGTGTTCTGATTGATGGCAATCAGTTTGGTACTGTCATTTCAGGCATCCATGGGGGATCTTGGAACATGTCCCCCCAGATAAGGGGAGACAACTGTACCTTAATAAATTTTACATTCTTTCATGACACTAATTTAGTATGGAATAAATTCATGCTCCATGTGCTGACTTTGTTGGTTTTCTCACTTAGCTTTAGGTACTCATTTATTTTGAACTTTTAATTTGCACATTCATTTAGACTGAGCTTTCCTTTCCTTTCCTTTCTGTTCTTTTCTCTGTATTTCCTTGTGTGTCCAGTAGTTTTGAATTTTTGCAGCATTCCTTTGTGGCCTCCAGTCTAAAACAAGGTCTTATTATAGGATTTTAGAGTCTTACCCCATATTGATATGGTAAATTAGAGAGTCAGAGTTTTCAAAGAGCCAGTTAGTTGCTTGTTCAGGGTCCAGATTGTTGGACTATGACTGTGCCTTCTAGTGTCCCTGGGATTGCAGCTCCAGGCATCATGAGGGAGTAGTTTATCTTAAGACTCCTTCATGAGCTAGGAGATCTCTGTAGCCCTAGCCTTCCATAGTTAAGATGACTTCCAGTCCTCATCTTTCATGAATACATTTAATCTTCATAACATCATCTCTTTACATTGATTTTCTGAACATTAAGTATAACTATACAAAATTATTATTATTGGAACAAATCTGCGTGCTTTAATTAGTTACCAAGTCTTTTTATTCTTTAATGTCATGCTGCTAGTATTTATTTGAGAAAATTTTTAACAAAGTGACATAGTGTGGATGCGTCCTCACCCAAATCTTGTGTTGAATTTTAATCCTCAGTATTGAAGGTGGGGACTGGTAGGAAGTGACTGTATCATAGGGGTGGATTTTTCATGACTGGTTTAGCACCATCTGCTTGGTACTGTCCTCATGACAGCGAGTGACTTCTTGCAAGATCTGGCAGTTTAAAAGTATGTAGCACCTCACTTTCTCTCTTTCTTGCTCCTGCTTTCCCATGTGACACATAAGCTCCTGCACCACCTTCCACCATAATTGTGAGCTTCCAGAGGTCTCCTCAGAAGCAGATGCCAGTGCTATGCTTCCTGTTCAGACAGCAGAATGTGAGTCAATTAAACTTTTGTCTTTACAAATTACCCAGTGTCAGGTATTTCTTTATAGCAATGTCAGAATGACCGAATACAGAAAATTGGTACCAGGAGTGGGATATTGCTATAGAGATACCTGAAAATGTTAAAACTGGGTAATGGGCAGAGGTTGGAAGAGTTTGGAGGGCTCCGAGAAAGACAGGAAGATGAGGAGAAGTTTAGAATTTCTTAGAGACTTTTTAAATGGGTATGACCAAATGCTGATAGTGATATAACAGTTAAATCCAGTATAATGAGGTCTCAGATGGAAATGAGAAACTTATTAGGAAGTAGAGCAAAGGTCCCACTTGATATGCCTTAGCAAAGAAATTGGCTATCTTGTGTCCATTCCCTAGAGAGCTGTAGAAATTTGAACTTAAGAGTGATGATTTAGGGTATCTGGTGGAAGAAATTTCTACGCAGCAAAGGGTTCAAAAAGTGGTGTGGCAGCTTGTATTAATAACAGCCTATGGTCAGATGTGGGAAAAAAGAAATAAGTTGGAACTTATATTTAAAAAAAGAATCAGAGCATAAAAGTTAAAAAAAATGTGAATCTTAATCATGTGGCAAAGAAAGAAAAAGCTTTTTTTGGAAGAGGAATTCAAGTGGGCTGCTGAGCACTTGATGAAAAAGAGATGACAGGGTTTTAATCCAGGTCAAGATATACAAAGAATAAGTTTTAGATGTATAAAATTTTATCATTTACTTTGTTTTACTTCCTTTTTGTAAGCTTTGTTTTCAGTAATGCCAATTTTCTAAAAGTATTTAAAGTCAAAATTTTGGCACTCTACTTATTTGAATACTTTATTGAAGTTTTCCAAGTTATTTTGAACAAGATATAAAATAATTGTGAGAGCGCATTTGCAAACGTATTCTGTACCATTAAAGTATAATTTTTCGAAGGCTAAAACATTATATAAAAGTTTTGCATACCTATTTGTCTTCTAAATAAGTACCTACTCTTAGCAAGTTTCAATTAATAATTAATATGCCTAATTCCAAAATATTTTTGTTTTATCTTAGTTGTGCTTGCTCTTCCACTCAATGTAATATTACTTAAAATTGGAAATGAAAAGATAAAACAATTATAACATGTACATTTTTTATTAAACCGTGGAATGGCACAAAAATGGAAATAAATGCAGGTATTTGCCATGCTTATTGGTATTTTTTAAATTAGCAATTATTTGCCAGGCCATTTAGGGAGTTTTCTTGAGCTAATATTCAGACACTATGTTTTTGGAATATTCCATCAGAATATTTAGATTTTATAGGGAAGATTCCATTGACTTTTTTTTCTAAAGGCAAATTTACTTTTAGCCCTCATTTAAGTGGACATGAATAGTGAACCATGAGACATTTCATTAAGTTACGTGCTTTTCAGTAATGAAGACACGTTAGCAAGTGGGTTTCAGATTCAAAGGAATTCTTTTTTCATCAAAAACCCAGTTGATCTTTAAACTTCCTTTTGAGCTTTAAACTTTTAGTAATGATAAATTATAAAATTATTGATGGATTTTTTCACTTATATTAACTATATAAGAAAGGGATTATTTTGACAGAGATTATTATATTAAATAAAACAAAAAGTTTCATAAATATCAAATGACAGTGAATCAAATGTATAATAAGACCTAGACAAGAAAAATCTAAAAACACATTTCCTTTGGTGTCATTTAATAAATTCTTTTGTACAATATTTTTTGCAAAAAAAATGGAAACTAACACTACAGAGGTGTGGTCTCTATTTTGTGTCTGATGTAAATTTAATTTTCTTGTTAAACATAAATTACAGGAGACCACCTTTTTGGACTGAGCTGCACTAAGGCCCCAACATAACAGACCAAACTAAAATGGATTAAATGTCACATAATCAAGCAGAAACTGTAAGAAAATTGGTAGATTCACGAAACAGGCCAGATTTTCCTGAAAACAGCAGATTCCAGTCTACCGAAGTCAGCATAATAAGATAGTTCCCTCTGCTTTAACCTTTTTCAAAAAAAAAAAAAAAAAAAAGGGTACACTGAAGTAACCTGACATTAACAATCTGCTCCTTTTTTTTTTCTTTTTTTTTGTTTCCTTGTCCCACTTTCAAAAATCCAGTTATCTACCACTGCCCAGTGGGAGCTCTCATTGTGTTTTATAGAATGAAGGCTCCCTGATTCACTAACCACAAATCAAGCTTATTTAATCTTTAAGTAAATTTATTGTAATTTTGTCTTTTGATGCGATTTACTAAAACTGTATATACTTTTTTCCTTAGTATGTGTTCAATTCCTTTTAACAAATATTTTGTGTTATTTTTCTTATTAAAACCTGAACCCTTAAAGTTAAAAAGACACTTCAAAGCTACAAATACCTTCTTGAACTTCTTGAACCAATTGACAATTACATCCAGATTCTGATGTCCCTGGCAAATGCCATGCCATTGAGAACGGTGCCTGTACAGGGCTATTCCTTTCAGGATTCATCACACACTTACTCAATAAATAAATAAATATCCTGAGATATAGCATAAAAGCAATAAATTGAGTATATTTTATTCTGATGGATTTTAGTTCTTTGTATTTTTAGCAGGTTTCTTCTTTCTCTGTTCTTTTGTATGCATATTTTGTAGACCCGTATCATCCTATCTCTCAAGAGGTACTCTAGCCTCTTGCTTTGGCCAGAGCCTGTTTTACTGAATATATGGCTTGGCCCTTTGACAAGGATGAATTGTTTGTTTGCTCATTTGTTTTTATTGCCCTAGGTCCTCAGGAGTTTTCTTACAGGATTGGCAATCACTGCTTGTTTGCTAGGTGCCTGACCCTTTTATCTTCTGTGTCATCGCTCCTGGCTGTTGTGATCTCCTCTTACATCTTGGCATGCAGATCTTTTCTCAGTTATACTTTGGTTGTTACTAAACCCTTTGGTGGTATCCCTCAAATCTACTGTCCTGGCAGTATTTTCAAAGTGCTGTGTATAGTGATCCTCTGAATTTTTTTAAGGTTTCTCAGTACATATTATTTTTCTGGTACAATGAATAGTTTCTTACGGAAGTTTCTTATTTCATAGGATTTTATGAGAGTCAAACTATCTCAGTTATTTCAAAAGCATGCTTATAACCAATGCACTTATATTTTACTGCTTATTTATGGTCAAACCTACTAGTTTCCATAAAGCAGAAAAGACAGTTTTCATCAAAATCCATTGATGGCAAAAATAATAAGTCAAGACTACTTATAGTTTTAAAATTGCAATGTCAGTTACTTCTTGGACATCTTTGTGGGTTTTATTATTCTTCTTAATGTTTTCTTAAAGTTTTCTTTTAAGTAACATACTTTCATATAGTATTTAATTTGACCACGCAACAACGCTATGAGAGATAACCTATCCTAGTAACTTCAGAAGCAACATCAATAATATTTTAAAGAAATCTTTAATCTAAGATAATGTACTCAACAATTAAATACTGTGAGAAAATATACAGTAAAATAAAGCACGCTAAAATGTTTTATGAACTGTTATACAAAGGTTGATTATTTTCAGTATTATTAATTATACCTTCTTAATGGTCCATGATAGTATTTTCAATGTGAAGAGGAAAAAATGAATCAGACTGATATTAATTCATTTATTTTCTTTTTTGAGACAGAGTCTTACTCTTGCCCAGGCTGGAGTGCAGTGGCACTACCTTGACTCACTGCAACCTTCATCTCCCTGGTTCAAGTGATTCTCCTGCCTCAGCCTCCCGAGTAGCTGGGATTACAGGCATGTGCCACCACACCAGCCAATTTTTGTATTTTTAGTAGCGACAGGGTTTCACAATGTTGGCCAGACTGGTCTTGAACTCCTGACCTCAGGTGATTCGCCCGCCTCGGCTTCCCAAAGTGCTGGGATTACAGGCGTGAGCCACTGCCCCCAGCCTCATTTTTTATTTATGTAAGGACAGTGTTTTACTGGTGATTAGGACAATCTGGCTGATGCTTATCATTAAAATTTATCATCACCAAATATTATCATATTTCTCTAGTAAACTCTCTTCACAAAAAGAGGTGTTTTTGTAGTTGACAAAGAATGAATCTGAATGAACTATTTGCTGGGTTTGTATCTAAGCTCTTTCACTTACCTGACCTGAAATTCATTATCTAAAATTGGGATAATAAAATGACTTATCTTAGAGAGTTATCATAAATCAAAAACAACGATAACTTAAAATTTAAAGATATTTTAAATAAAAAGTATATTTTTATTTAACAAGAATAAAAATATTTTTTTCTCAAATATTTGACACTTCTTCCCACCTTCCTTTTTGGTATATGACCTTTCATATTAGAAGCCATTAGATGGGAACTTCCTCATGGTTTCTCCACCAAATCTGCAAGCCTATGGTCATCTGTGCTCATCTTTTCCTTTAATCCATTAATAATGGAGGAAACTTTCTCACCTACCCAAGACAACTCTTCCTGTTTGCCTGGAAACCCTTGATTTTCCCCTTTGTCATCACTGAGCTCCTTTAAATTTTCCTCCTCTTGTTAGCCTCAAAATTTTTGCTTTATAAGTGATTATTCTCATTAGGATTGTGACATCATCTATCATCATTTGTGTTAATATCATTGGCATTAACTTCTTCATTACTGTATTTTTCTTAATTATTGACCTATCCTCACTCTCCTTTAAGACCAAACTTCTTGAAAGAGTTGTTCATATGTGGTTGCTGCTATTTTATCACTTTTCATTCATTCTTTATTCAGTTAAAAGCTTGGCTTCCAGTTGCACTTCTCCATCAAAACGACTCTGGCTAATATCACTTACCAAACTCCATGCTGTTAAATTTCATGCATACTATTACTGTCATTTTATATGTTCTAACACTGCACTGCACACTGTTGATTACTTCACTCCTTAAATTTTTATGCGCCCTTCTCTTTTTTTTTTTCCTTTGGTGTTTACTTGTGCATTCTTAGATTTTTTTTAAATTTTATTATTATTATACTTTAAGTTTTAGGGTACATGAGCACAATGTGCAGGTTTGTTACATATGTATACATGTGCCATGTTGGTGTGCTGCACCCATTAACTCGTCATTTAGCACTAGGTATATCTCCTAATGCTATCCCTCCCCCCTCCCCCCACCCCACAACAGTCCCTAGAGTGTGATATTCCCCTTCCTGTGTCCATGTGTTCTCATTGTTCAATTCCCACCTATGAGTGAGAACATGCGGTGTTTGGATTTTTGTCCTTGCGGTAGTTTGCTGAGAATGATGGTTTCCAGTTTCATCCACGTCCCTACAAAGGACATGAACTCATCATTTTTTATGGTTGCATAGTATTCCATGGTGTATATATGCCACATTTTCTTAATCCAGTCTATTGTTGTTGGACATTTGGGTTGGTTCCATGTCTTTGCTATTGTGAATAGTGCCACAATAAACATACGTGTGCATGTGTCTTTATAGCAGCATGATTTATAATTCTTTGGGTATATACCCAGTAATGGGATGGCTGGGTCAAATGGTATTTCTAGTTCTAGATCCCTGAGGAATCGCCACACTGACTTCCACAATGGTTGAATTAGTTTACAGTCCCACCAACAGTGTAAAAGTGTTCCTATTTCTCCACATCCTCTCCAGCACCTGTTGTTTCCTGACTTTTTAATGATTGCCATCCTAACTGGTGTGAGATGGTATCTCATTGTGGTTTTGATTTGCATTTCTCTGATGGCCAGTGATGATGAGCATTTTTTCATGTGTGTTTTGGCTGCATAAATGTCTTCTTTTGAGAAGTGTCTGTTCATATCCTTCGCCTACTTTTTGATGGGGTTGTTTGTTTTTTTCTTGTAAATTTGTTTGAGTTCATTGTAGATTCTGGATATTAGCCCTTTGTCAGATGAGTAGGTTGCAAAAATTTTCTCCAATTATGTAGGTTGCCTGTTCACTCTGATGGTAGTTTCTTTTGCTGTGCAGTAGCTCTTTAGTTTATTTAGATCCCATTTGTCAATTTTGGCTTTTGTTGCCATTGCTTTTGGTGTTTTAGACATGAAGTCCTTTCCCATGCCTATATCCTGAATGGTATTGCCAAGGTTTTCTTCTAGGGTTTTTATGGTTTTAGGTCTAACATGTAAGTCTTTAATCTATCTTGAATTAGTTTTTGTATAAGATGTAAGGAAGGGATCCAGTTTCAGCTTTCTACATATGGCTAGCCAGTTTTCCCAGCACCATTTATTAAACAGGGAATCCTTTCCCCATTTCTTGTTTTTGTCAGGTTCGTCAAACATCAGATGGTTGCAGATATGTAGGATTATTTCTGAGGGCTCTGTTCTGTTCCATTATCTATAGCTCTGTTTTGGTACCAGTACCATGCTGTTTTGGTTACTGTAGCCTTTTAGTATAGTTTGAAGTCAGGTAGTGTGATGCCTCCATCTATGTTCTTTTGGCTTAGGATCGACTTGGTGATGTGGGCTCTTTTTCACTGAATGGGCAAAAACTGGAAGCATTACCTTTGAAAACTGGCACAAGACAGGGATGCCCTCTCTCACCACTCCTATTCAACATAGTGTTGGAAGTTCTGGCCAGGGCAATTAGGCAAGAGAAGGAAATCAAGGGTATTCAATTAGGAAAAGAGGAAGTCAAATTGTCCCTGTTTGCAGATGACATGATTGTATATTTAGAAAACCCCATTGTCTCAGCCCAAAATCTCCTTAAGCTGATAAGCAACTTCAGCAAAATCTCAGGATACAAAATCAATGTAAAAAAATCACAAGCATTCTTACACACAAATAACAGACAAACAGAGAGCCAAATCATGAGTGAACTCCCATTCACAATTGCTTCAAAGAGAATAAAATACCTAGGAATCCAACTTACAAGGGATGTGAAGGACCTCTTCAAGGAGAACTACAAACCACTGCTCAATGAAATAAAAGAGGATACAAACAAATGGAAGAACATTCCATGCTCATGGGTAGGAAGAATCAATATAGTGAAAATGGCCATACTGCCCAAGGTAATATATAGATTCAGTGCCATCCCCATCAAGCTACCAATGACTTTCTTCGCAGAATTGGAAAAAACTACTTTAAAGTTCATATGCACCCTTCTCTTGTGGCTTCTATGACACAGTATTTTTTCTTTTCTTTATCTTCTTAGTTTTTTGTTTGCCAACCTTTTTTCTTTTATTTAAGAGCATCTCAAACTGGAGTGGGGCATGAGACAGTGCATCTCTAAAAACTTCCAAGTAATGCAGATGTCGTTATTCCTTAGACCACACTTTGAGAAAAACGTTTCTACAGCATAACTGAAAATCCTTAAGTCACAGACGGCTCTTATTACTTCTCATTCAGAAATCTCTCCCTAGTTCACCTCATGCATTCTCTTGGCTTTAAATGCCATACACATGCTAATGACTCCCAAGTTTAAATATCCATTCTGGCCCACTTTCTTAATTTCCAGATCTATATATCAAATATCTACACGGCATCATCTCTTGAAAATTTTACCGGCATTTACAAACTTTTAATTTCAAAAGCAGGACTCTTAAGCTTTCCTCCAGTCTTCTTGTTTTGTTTTCCTCTTAATTACCCACTTCAGTCAATGGTGCCTCTATCTACCCAACAGCAAAACCAGACATTTGATACCAGACTTTATCTTACTCATCTGTCAAGTGTAATTCCTTACCAAGTTATATTTCACCTTTCTTTTAAATACATGAAGACTGTACACTTATTCTTTTTTCCCTAGTTCTAGTCTAGCTTCTACTTATTCCTCAGGTTGTAGCTTAAATATCAATTTCTTAGTGTATCTTTTGTAACTGTTCCTATGAATGAAATCATTTAAGTTATCTTGTTAAGAACTTTCATAATATTATGTGGGTTAATAAAAGACAAATGAAATTTGTGGAGGCAAAAGGAGAAGTTTATCTTCTAAAAGCAATTTGCATATTGCATAGATGAAGCCTTTCATGCAAAATGAAAGTCTGCTCCAAGGAGGGGTTGTAGGGTGAGCAATTATAAAGGCAAAAATCACAGGGCAGGGGAGTCAGTGGAGAGATGAACAGTCTTGATTGGACGACCTTTAAGCCCCAAATCACCAGTCTCTCTTAATTGGCTGGTTCGAAGTGGTCAGTCTATTTATACCAGCTGTTCTGTTGGTGGTCAGTTGGGAAATTTCCAGTTACAGTTAATCTCAGCACTGACAATAGGAACTGGTTTGGCTTGATTATAGAAAGGGCAGCCTTGTTACACTTTTACAACTCCTTTCTGAGAACAGTCATTTTCTGAGCACACAGGGTACATGACTGTTCTCCAACCCTGCCATGGCTGTCTGGATCTGCTTTTAATTTTTGGTTTCTTAGCCACAAGGAGTAAAGTTTTTCTGTGGGTCAGTGCATACTTTAACATGGCTCTTTTCAAAACCATGCACACACACACCACACACACACACACACACACACACATTTAAACTCCATGTATTTATATATTTGTATGGCCAAGGGAAAGCATCCCATTCACCCTTTGAAGGTTCACTGAAAAAATCAACTGTCAAAAGGCAGATTTCTAGGAGAGAAGGCATACAAATGTATTAACATGCATAATGGAGCATCACAGAGTGATGATTCCAATCTCCCAATGTGGTACAGAAGCTTTTATACCGTCTTGACATGACAGAGAGAATGGGGACTCAGAGCATGTCTCCAAATAGGTTATGGTAGTATAGTGGCAAGACAGTTATAGGAGGCAGAGAAGAGGAGGCCTGGCTAGCAAAGGTGTCCTGTTATGTAGATGAAACCTCACAGGTGACAGACTTCAGAAAGAATAGATGGCGAATATTTCTTTCAGATCTTTAAAGGTGTCCAACTCTCAATCAATCTTTCCTAGATCAGACAAGAGAGAGCCTGAGAGAAGGCCTGGTTGCATCAATGCAGATTTTCTCTACAAATTGCAAATCTTTCCCACCAAAGAGGGCTTTTCGGCTATTCTTGTATTTCGAGTCCTTTCAAACAGCCATCTTGAAATATGTGAAATAAGTATATTTTGAGGTGAAATATGTTGGTTTCCTTCATATTCATTTAATCAACAGGTTTGAAGCATAGGCACTCTATGAGGTGTTGGTACAATGTTAAACAAAACTAACATAATCTCTGGTTTATGGAGCTTGTGAGATTATGTCAGTTTTGTTCAACATCGTACCAACACCGAGCAGAGTGCTTGCACTTCAAACATATTTGTTGAATGAACATTTTAATAAAGATAAGAGATGATAGGGTTTTAACCCAGATATCTTGACCTTCTAACTCTGTAATTTATTCTGCCTCTGTGATACTTAAGTCACTCAAACTCACATTGAATTAATTTTCAACTGTCATTAATTTAAATAGCTGCTTGATTTCTCCCTCAGGCCTTTGCTGCTAGATAGAATAGCTCACTGTTTCTCAGTGTCAGCAGTGCTTTGTAATTGGGCTACCTGAAAACCAGGATTTGGTTACATTTTGTTAAAGAACAATTAATTACACAAGGTATAGAAAAAGAACTGACACCTAGAATCAAGAAATGCCTAAGATGCTAGAGATTTTCTAATCAGAAGATGCCAAATTGATTTCCTCTTTAGTGTCAAGATCTATTAGTTCTTAATGACTCTGTGAAGGGCTAGGGTGAGAATGAATGTGAGTCCAGCTTGGGCACAATGGCAGAGCATGCTGAGGTCTATTTGCAGTATTTGCAGTAGTTGCAGGATGGGAGACTGGGGCATTGTGATGTCTATTTCAATTCTGATTTGATACATAGATAAAGAATATGAAAATCAGGCAAAATAGTTGCTGCAGTATAGGTCCCAGTACTGGTTTATGACAGAGTTAGGACTAGAATTTAGATTCCTAACTTTCAAATCTATTCCATAGTTTCACTGCTATTCCTAAAATGTTCTATTTATTTTAACCTTTTCTATGTTTATCTAAATTTTTTTCTAGAGATTTAATGGACATGCAATCTTTTGTTCTTATGGAACAAGAATGGGATAAACTTCAATTCAACAAAATTAAATAAGCTTCTTTAAGATAGTACATTTGATTTTCATTTATTCAGATGTCTAAATATTATACAAAGCAATTTAAAAAAAAATCATTGAGTTAGTGTGATAGTTTTTGTGAGTGTCAACTTGACTGGATATATGGTGTGATAGTATTTGTGGGTGTCAACTTGACTGGATCAAGGGGTACCCAGATAGCTAGTAAAGTATTATTTAATTCTCAGTGCTTTAGTAGGTGTTGAGCCCCTTTCTCTTCTACAAGAAGGGAAATCCAAGTAGTTTGGCGTATGGTTAGAATAACTGGGCTACCCAGTTGTGGCTTTGAGGATGTTTCTGGAAGAGATTGACATTTTTGTCAGTGGACTGACTGGGTAAGTTCTGCCTTTATTGTGGATGGGCACCATCCAATCAGCTGAGGACCCAGATGGACCCAAAAGGTAGAGGAAGGATGAAGTTGGGCTTTCACTTCTGGAGCTGGGACTTCCTTCTGTCTTCTTAGACATCAAAACTCTAGGTTCTGGGGTCTTTGAACTCTGGGACTCACATCAGCATCCCCCTGGTCTGTTGGGCTCTTGGCCTCAGACTGAGAGACACTATCAGCTTCCCTGGTTCTAAGACCCTTGGACATAGATTGAGCTATGCTACTGGCTTCCCTGGTTCTCCAGCTTATAGATAGCCTTTGGTGAGACTCCTCAGCCTCTATATTGGAGTAAGCCAACTTCCATAATAACTCCCCTCTCTCCCCCATAAATAGTTAGAGAGATAGATAGATACATAATTTATACGTTCTATCTTTCTGGAGTACTCTAACTAAGCTGGCTTTAACCATTTTTAGACCTAAGACTATTTTGATTGTGTTGCTAGCAAATTTAACTGTATTTTATGACTCTAAATATTGAAGATTATCTTAAGAACAATTACAAAATTCTTGCCATACTATCTCTTTCCTTGCATATGTTTCTCCTTGGAGCATGGCTTATTATTATGCTTATTTAAAATGGAAGTTGGAATTTAATTGTACTTAGTAGGATTACGTAAACAATATAATATGCATGGGTTACATTAGTTATTACAATTGCTTTCAAAAACTCTAATAAACATAAGATAATAACTCTATTTTCTCACTTTACTTGGTTGTCAGCATTGCACTCACCTATTCTGTTTTAAAAATTGTCAGACAAAAGTGGGAAAAGCTTAACCTTTTAATGAATGTAAAGTGAGAACCTATATCTAAGATTTGACTGGCTGAAGGCTGAAGTATTTTAGGAGGTGTGATAAATAAGATTAGTCTCCCTAGTAGAAATCTGTAAGGCTGTTCAGTGTTTAGAGAAATTAGAGAATAGTCACTGAATGAGAAAAAAAATCCTGTTTTGAGAGAATAAACCTTCTAGAATAGCATGGGTGATAACAACACCAACAAAAACAATAACTGAAAAAACCCATACATCACAGAAATATTTCTTATTATAGAATACAAAAAAAAATGGATTTGATTTCAAACTAACAAAAATATATTCTATTTTTTTCAAGGTTTTACATAGTTTTTATGCTTGGTAGCAAACACAGTTGTAAGGAGGGTCTAGGTACCAAATGGGTGACTCAGTTACTTTGTGTCTCTGCAGAAACACCTGGGTCCTGCAAAACAGGTCTTGAAGAAGCCCACTCTTGTTGAGAGTCTCCTTAAACTTGTATTATACGTTAGCATTCATATTCTGTAAGCTCTAATATAACTTGGGAATTTCAAGGTCTCAAGCTACTACAACTCTGAACTACTTTCCCTGTCTCTTTGTGGCATTTTATGAAGTGATAGGCAGTGAAGTAACATGCCATAAAGTAGTTATATTATTCAGAATTCTCCAGAGAGACAGAAACAATAGGATTATATGTGTGTTTATATATACATATATGAGAGAGAGAGAGGAAAAGAGAGAGAGAGAGTGAGGAAGAAAGAGAGAGAGAGAGTGAGGAAGAAAGAGAGAGAGAAGAGAAGACAGATAATTAACTAGGGAATTTGGCTTATGCAATTATGCAGGCTGAAAAGTCCCAAGCCCAGATCTGAAGGTTTCAGAACCAAGGAAGACAGTGGTGTAACTCTCAGTCTGAGGCTGAAGGCCTGAGAAACTGGAGGCCCATTCATGCAAGTCCCAGTGTCCAAAGACTGGATAACCCGGAGTTCTGATATTCAAGGACAGGGAAAGAAGGGTGTCCCAGTTCCAGAAGAGAGAAAGAAGAATCAAGTTTTTGCTTCCTTTTTGTTTTACCTGTGCCCTCAGTAGATTGAATGGTGCCCAGTCACATTGGATGAAGGCAAATATTTTGAATTTACTCCAGTGATTCAAACACCTGCCTCTTCCAGAAATGCCCTCACAGACGTACCTGGAAATAATGCTTTACCAATTATCTGGGCATCCCTTAATTCAGTCAAGTGGACACCTGAAATTAAGCGTCACGGTACTGCAGTGCTTTGCATCTTTGCCTCACTTCCAGTTTCTTTTTCTTTCACTGTCTTTGTCAGTGCCTTGTAGTTTTTAAATAAAGGATTAAAATTCTAATCCTTGTTTCACACTCTACTTTCAGGAGAATCTGTCCCAAGACAATGCCCTGTTGGTGTGAAGTTTACCACACATAAGTTCACAAAATAGCATTTTTCTCAGTGGCTTTTCCTGTGACAGTATTGCAGTTCTTTTGGGCATTTCAATGGGATTATATATACAGACGGTCCCAAACTTACATTAGTTCTCCTTATGATTTTTTGATTTTATGATGGTGTGAAAGTAGTAGGTATTCAGTAGAAATCATACTTCAGTACAGTATTCAATAAATTACATGAGATATTCAACACTTTACTATAAAACAAGCTTTGTGTTAGATGACTTTGCTCAACTGAAGGATAATGTAAGTGTTTGAGCATGTTAAACATAGGCTAAATTAAATTATGATGTTTGGTAGGCTAGATGTATTAAATGCATTTTCAACTTATGGTGGGTTTATTAGGTTGCAGCTCTATTATAAATTGAAGAGCATCTTTATATACAAAATGCATTATATATATATATAATTAAAGAGCTTCAGACAGCTAAAATTATGGGTAAGTTAATAATACAAGTTGTTATCAGTGTTATTCCTCCTTAAATTTCATGTGTAGAGGAAAAATTTCTTGAATTTATTTTACAAATAACAAATATAGTAAAATGTTACAAATTTTACAAAGAGAAAAATCCTCACTGTACAAGGCTCTTTTAAAAGAAGAAATCTTTTGGGGGGATTGTTGTTCATTATGGAATCCCTCGGAGGTCAGCACCTTTCTTGGAAAGAAGACAACAAAAATGTAATGAATGGATTAAGGAATAAGGTCTCAGCACTAGCAATTGAACATTTCTCAATGATTCCTATTATTGTTTCTGATATGATGATTGTCCTTTATGCTTTAAGATACACTTTGCTTTTAAATAACTTTATTTTCACCTCTGAAAAAGTCTTTTTATAACTTCAACTTTCAAAATGTTATCTTAAAGTACTTAACTTTTCAATAAATATCTTCAGTCTTTACTTAATCTTTTTAAAAAATAATCTGGCGGTCTATGTAGATGATACTAAAAGCTTATTGATTCATTCGTCTCAAGCAATGGGTCGATTCCCTAAATGAAATCAGTAAAATTTGTTGCTTGATTGGTTTAACTCCTGACAAAATGGTCTATTGTTTTGCTAGGTAGATACAGCCAGTTTAATTTTCTTCTTTCTATACCTTTTAAAAGTATAGTATTGCTTCTCTTAGCATATTCCAACTTAGCGCTAAGTGAAATTCTTCAGAAGAAGGTGCTATGTAAATTTAAAGTATTTTTAGTGTTACAGATGGCTTGTTCCTGACAGGCATCTATGTTTCAGTACTCAGCAATATTCATCAAGTACAGAATTTGTTTTCACTTATTTCCCAACAAATTCAAATTTCTCTCTTCCTGCAGATGTCTAGCTTAAAATCAGGGATATGAAGAACTTCTCAGGAAATTCTATCCTTATTTGAAAGTAATGCTTTTGAAGTCTTTCCCCCGGGGAATATCAGGGGTATAGATTTCTTGCATAACTTTTTATAGCAAAAAAGTCTGTAGATTTACCTAATCATAAAGGCCTGAATAAGTATGTTGTGCAAATAAAATATATACTCAAATGCTTTCTCAGAAACAGGCCTTTTCCTGTTGAATTGGGGAGAGCAACTTTATGTTTTATTTGGAGCAATATAAAAGACTTTGAAGACTTCCAACTGTAACTGATTGTATTAAAAGACTAAATTAAATGTGCATTTGGAGTTAGAATATTTTCTGTGTCCTAATAATAATAACTATGATGATAAAATGAGTTATTATTTTTTAAAAAGCATACTTATTATATACATCTTACTTGACTGCTGAAGTTAATCAGATTTTGCAAAAGAGAATTTTACAATAATAATTTAAATACTTGAAACAGAAACAATATTTTGATTATTGTGCTTTGAGTTTCAGCCCATGTGCAACAGAAAACAATTTGTTAAAGCCATAGCCTTATCTGATTGCAATCTTAGTTTTGGTTATGTATTTATATTTCTGAATTGTGAGTCTGTTGAGGCAAATACATATAATTTATTTATCTCTCTATCCCTAGTTATGAGTATAATACATGGACACCCACAACATTTTTAACGGGATGAGTGAATGAATAAAAAATACATAGTTGGCATAATATATATTACTATACATTAAGGTATAATTTTACCTGCACTTCTTTGGAAAAATTTTACATGTAGATTTTAAAGAATGCAATTCCTTGCCGAATTACCTGGGTTTAGGCATGTGCACAAACAGGGATTTTTTATATCTGTGATAATGCTTTAGTATTAGGTTTAGCATAGCAATATGGAAGGCTGGGAATTGATACAGGGTCAGATCCTTGAACCATGTGAACTTTTCATATGTTGTTGCTTATATAATTCAAATAGATGTGTGAGGTTGGGCCCTTTGCTTGTGTCTTTTCTCAGTTCTAACTTAAGTATATCATGGCTTATTTTAATAGACATTTATTAATATTTTTGGCAACTGTGTCTATATTTAAATAACTTCATTCCTTCACTCTTGGGAAGGGAAATTGTATCTTTATATTTATTTCTTACTGTGTAACATACTAACACCTCTATTGCTCATCAAATTTTTTCAAGTGCCCAGTGATATCCTTCTGTTACTAGCCTTTCCGTACTTTGTGAAAAGTTCCCCCAAAGCTTGAAATCAGTTTTATTTTTTTCATTTAAGCCTAGGGTTGTTGCGATGGCACATGTAATTTTTTGAAGATGACAGAAAAATTTTATAAGTATTTATCTATGAAATAATTTTAAGAGTAGCTTTAATTTCATGAAATAAATACAACTTAAAGATATTTATTTTAATTTCCTAAAATATAGTTTTCAGTAATTTTATTACAGCCTTCAACCACAGAAATTATTTATAGGTAATAAATAGAATTTGATTTGATTTCATTTGTCATTTTTTCTTTTTTTGAGACGGAGTCTTTTTCTGTTGCCAGGCTGGAGTGCAGTGGTGCGACCTCAGCTTACTGCAACCTCTGCCTCCATGGTTCAAGTGATTCTCTTGCCTCAGCCTCCCGAGTAGCTGGGACTACAGGTGCACACCACCAAGCCCAGATAATTTTTGTATTTTTAGTAGAGACGGGTTTCACCATGTTGGCCAGGATGGTCTCAATTTCTTGACCTCGTGCTCTGCCCGCCTCAGCCTCCCAAAGTGCTGGGATTACAGGCACGAGCCACTGAGCCTGGCCTGATTTGTGTCATTCGTTACAAATTTGACATCTTACAACCCCCTGAATTCATTAATTCAACAAGCATTTATTTAGCCCCTGTAATGGACTAGATATTGTTTTAAGTCTTGGAGGTACAGCAGTGAATTAAAAAAAAAAAACTATTGCTGTCTCTGAGTAATTACATAAAAGTACTAAGTAAAAGGAATAAGATTTTTACTTCAGGGACATCCTCTACCTCCTGCTAGGCTGTCATATACTTTTATTTGTCCCACAGCTCAGGAGCTTATATACATAATACTTTTCTTCCTTTTCAGGAAAATATCTTATTCTCTTAAAAAGATTGAATATAAACAATTAAAATTGTGTGTGATTTTGTTGAGAAGTGCTGTGTCCAAAAACAGGGACCGGCTATCATTTATTGCTACGTGATATTTAAACTAGAATACGATGCAATATGAAAGGTACTTTAAGTTCACTTCAGTGACACAATACCTCAAGAATTCTGGAGGGCACAAGTGACTGGATTACTGTAATAAGGAATGAGTGATCATGGTGCTGGCATCTATGGTGTCATTCCCTGTTGCTATGCAGGTCTAGTCTGAGTGCCTTGGGACATGTTTTGGAACTGAAACAATCTCAAATTGCCTAAGCCTATAATGTCATGTCTACGTTAGCTACTAGTAAAGGGCTTTTCACCTACTGTAGTATAGAAAGTTAGAATATTGAGACAAGAATGTTATCATGGTGTGATTGGGTGGTTACATACATGACATAGTCCCAAGGTCTTCCAATAGGTAGTATACAACCTAATATCACAATAATCCTTTGCACTACGCTGCTGGGAAAAAGTCACATGACTAATAATAACTTATAACTGCTTTTTTAATTCTAAGAGAAGGTCTTAATAAGGGCTTAGTGCTTACCTATTACAATAAGCCAATGGGTAAGGGTGGTTATTACTTCAGATGAGGATGCCGAGCTTCAAAGAGGTTAAATAATTTAATCACTCACAAGTAAGGTGCAGAGTTGTTAGAACAGAAGCCTGTTTGATTCATCCATAATCTTTTTACCAGAAAACTGGACTATTTTAATGTCCTTCATCTGTATTTCCTGTTTTACATTAGTTCTTGAAACAGTGTTTCTTGAAGGATCTTCTACTAAAAAACTAGTTCAGAAGAAGTGAAGGATATTTCTCTAAAAAAGTCATTTGAAGTAAAATATTTGATTAACAATGGCCTGAAGTTCAATTTTTTTTTCTAACAATAATAGTGTTCTGAATGTTTGGTATATACACACACATAAGGAATTAACAGGAAAAAAATGTGCAGAGTGTTATTTATAATGGGTCCCCAATTTTTATAACTGTGATTTTTTTTTTGTATGTGTGGAACATGCTTTGATTAGTGCACTAAAGAATTTATTTTTCAGCATGGTGCTTTAAACCAGATTTGCCTAGAAATTGTTAGCTCATGATAAGCAATTTAGAAAACTGAACCAAGGTGGTCATATTTATTTCTATTCAGCTATTTACCTATTAATTGCCTAATAATGGTCCCAAACTTGTCAAAATTTTAGAGAAACAACAAAAAAACATAAATACAATTATAACTTCATATAACATCAGTAAGCCCAAGTTAGCTGTGATGAGAAACTCTAATGCTGTTAAATAAACAAACACTTAAAATTCAAAGCAAAACTCATAGACACACCACTACATTGCTGACTACTGATGAACAGTGATCTCAAGGTTGTTATTATACATGTAAAATATTGTGTTGTATACTAACAATTCATAGTAAATGCATAATAAATATGCTAATATTAATGTATGAAATATATTTTGTATTTCACCTTTAAAAGCTCTTTTTGAAATTTAATCACATATTTAAAAACAAATTCTTAAAAATAATTAATAGCAACATGAGGACTATGAAATAACTTTTGTCTTCAAATTTAGTACTAAACCACCTAACTATTCCACTGGCAAAACTTCTCAAATTGCACAAGAATGTTTCCATGTTTTTTCCATACTCTTTTCCATGTTACACATAAGAATATTTTTACATGCCAGGTATATTTGTATAGTTAAAGAGAAATCTGAATGAGCAGAATACGCAAATTAATTTCTTAAATCAGCAATGACTGAGCATAGTTCAACTGGCATAACAAAATAAAGACACATTTAAATTATCACTTCTCTTCAATAGTAAGTGCAAATACCTTCCTAATCCACGTTTCCATCCCCTACCTCTGTGGTTTACTTCTTATTTACTCCATATGTTGCTCCTGTTATAATTCAAATGTCACTTCGGCAAACCTGGGCAATAGTCCTGAAGCATTGACAAGATTAGCAACGCTACTGAGTAAAATATGCAGCAGGTCAATAATTTGGGGGA
The DNA here is from genome assembly GCF_028885655.2 of Pongo abelii. Classification (NCBI taxonomy): domain Eukaryota; kingdom Metazoa; phylum Chordata; class Mammalia; order Primates; family Hominidae; genus Pongo; species Pongo abelii. The sequence continues at coordinate 92,475,889 of NC_071992.2, forward strand.
TAATTTTCTTTGTAGATAATATGAAGTTTCTCATTTTAAACAATCACCATTTACTGTGCAAAATCTTTAAATAAGATCAGTTTTACATTAACTGTTGCCCAAATTTCCAACTATGAGCTACATTCATGGATATTTTAAGACAGTTAATATGAGAACGGTATTTATTTCAGGCACAGCATCAATTAGAGGGGCCGCTATCATGACATTCAGAGGCTAGGTATAATTGTAATAGGACTGAATAGAATGCAATTATATTAAATAGCATTATGGGGATTGGGTGACCCAAGGAATGACTACTGAAATGTAGTCTTTTTCTGTTTTTTCATTCAATGGTTGAAATTATGCCAAGGTCATTTGTGATTGAGAGCTATCTGATGGTTGTCGGTATTCTCTAGGAAAAATTAATTGAGGGTCACTTTTCTATTCTGAGTAAAAAGCAGAGCTGGACCTTCTAAATCACTCAGCAAGATTCTGGGAAAGCTTGTCTAAAACAATCTATTTTGTGGTTTTATTAGCAGAGATTACCTTTTAGAACAAACTGGCATGACTTTTAAACATTGACCTGTTTTTTTGAAAATATGTTTCTAAGAGAAAAAATACTCATGCTCGTAATATTTTCACTATGTTATTATCTCCTTTAGAAATACCTTGAATTTGAATGCTCTTCCATTTTTTAAGTACACCTGTTTTCTTTTTTGATCTTTTACAACTTTCAGTAGGTTATGTTGTAATAGGTTAAATTTTCTATGGTGTATATTTTTTCTTTTTAAATAGAAAGATTTTCCCTCTTTTATCTTAGAAAATGATGTATGTTGTCTGAAAAAATACTCATATGTTTAATTAGTAGCAAAGTATTGTTTTAATATATAACCAGAGGCGATGATTATGTATTTGAAAATTTTAACTATGAGACACAGAAATGTATGCGTGTGTGTGTGTTTGTGTGCGTATATATGTGCGTGTGTGTGTGTGTTTTACACACATATGCACATGAGCATTAACTACTCAATGTAAAACATTACTTATCACCAATGGGTTATCTTCTGACATCGCACTGGGATAGAACTATACAGTAAATAATGAATTGTGGGATGCAGCCAGGCTTGCAGAAAATAACTATTTGAGGGATGGTGCATGAACAGAAAGCTGTAATTTTGACAGGTGGCAAGGTGTCGTGTCACCAAGCCTTTCTAAAGCCTCATATCTCATACCTATTGATTAATGGCTCTAATTAAGGAATGAAATCAAGCATGTGAAGACAGGGGATCGCTTTAGGTCCTTGTTTGGTAGTTTTCTCTTCCTGGCATAGGACTCATCCATCTAAATATCACTGCTCTTTCATTTATTACTGCTGTATGGTATCACGAAAACAGTAGAAGGGGTGTATTCTGATCTTGTCCTGGTCATGCAAAAATGTAATTTGGTGAGGACTGAAGTAAGAGAATATGCCAGAACATCATTTGAATAAGAACCTTTGTGCGAGAGCACTTCACTTGCAAATGCTTCCATGGGGATTCGAGACAAGTTCAGTTGCCTTTGAAAACAAACGATTATATTAGTTTACTTTCTTGGACTCGATCTTGGAAAGCTCTTACTTTCAAAGCTCTCAAATCTACTTAATTTAAAATCTTTTGTTAGGTTGTTAAGAAAACACTTTAAAATATGGCAGGTGGCATTTAAGTAAGTGAGGAGAAAAATAAACAGGTTATATTAATGAATTTTAAAGAATGCCAAGTATGCCAAAACTATATTCTCCCATACTGCTTACTAACAAGATCCCAATCTTGACATTGTACTATACAGCTAAACAAGTCCCAGAGGAAATTCTTGATCCTCTGACCCTGTATGAAAATATTGACTCCTTAGCAGATACTCGGCTTAAGTTAGTTGAAGAGAGCCACCAGCTGGAGCCTGCAGTATACATGGTGAAATACTAACTTTTCTTTATAATTCATAAGCTTAAACTGAGATGTAATTAAATATCCCATCTCCAAATAAAATTTGTCATATTTTTAAAAGCTTTGCATGTTTAGACCATTGATAATAAAATTAACATTTTATATTGATTAAAAATAAATGTGTAGTTCTAAAGAGGGATTCATAGGTTGCATTCAAAGTGTTGTACGGATTTTTATTCAGGTAGTATGTGGATTGACATGTACAACTTGGATAAAATGAGGTCAATTCTGACTATTTAGCAAGACGATGTTTTATTGGGAGTGTTCAAATATTTTTTCCTCATTCGCTACTTCATTTTGCTTTCTCATAATATAGAAGCATAAGATAATTTTATTCCAAAATGCCTATTTAAACACATCTTTAACCAGTTTTTAAGAAAGCACACTTGTATACTAAAATAATCTCAACTTTTATTCATCCTAAACTATAGGCTGACACTTTTTATAGAGCCATAGTTTAGAGTACATTATACGGTTCTAAAACACGGATCGAAGATTGCAAATTTTCTATTTTTAAAAAATGAGATAAAGCATTTTCCTTATATTGAAGCAATAATATGTTTAAATTGTATTAAAAATAATAAAACTTTTTAGAAATCTAGATTACTGAAATAGGGACATCTCATATATTTGTATTTCCTTTAGTTGGGATTTGAAAATTGGAACACAACTATGAGGCAGAAAGTTTTTGTTTTTGTTTTTTTTCTCATGGTATATTGATTTTCAGGGTGATATTTGATGAAATTATTTGCTACAAGACTTGTATTTACTCTGATATGTACATGAGTACATGTATACATAGGCATGCTAATAAACTTAGAAATTTTTTGTCTACATTTTAATTAACTTGCTTATACTATTTTTCACTTATTAATTTTGCACACTACCTTATCTCTTTATTTTATTTTAAGAATTTTTAAGACAGAAATAGTGATAAAATCATTGCTTACTGAAGCAAGTAGACATTGAATCCAGCTATGCACATTAGAAAGATGTTACACACTGCATACTTTTAATAATGATCATTTAGAAGATAATTTTAGCATCCACACAAGGGAAAAATGGATTTTTGATGAGTTCTTATATGACCATATGTGGTATTAGTCAGTGTGAGGTATTGCTAGCAAGCTCATTGCTTTCAAAAATCAAAGTTAAATGGTTCATCTATCATCAGAATTTGTGTCTGGGCGACTTGTCTGAACATCAGTATGATTTATGGTTTGAATTGGAGGAGTCAACCATGCATGTTTCTTAGTTTATCGTTTTATGCTGTCTTCAATTAAATGTCTATAAACACAGTGATGGCTTTATGACATTGTCCATCAATAAAGACTATCAGATTTTGCATGAGAATATGTAATTTTCAGAAACATAATGACCTTTTGACTTCTATGTGCCCTGTTGTTTCTATTATATACATATACATATAGTAATTCTTCATAGAAAATTTTACTATCCTATTTGTCATACAGAACAATTACCTATTGTGCAGAATATCCTGAATTATTATTTAATACTTTTTAAAACACATACTTATCAAATTAGGATTATAATTGAAGTTGAAGTTACAGCTATGTTTTGCACACCATATAAAATGCTTTTATCGAAATGCCAAAAGGAAAAAAAAGAACATATCTGAATATTTTCTTGCACGCCGATTCAATATTTGATTGTTTTACAGATTCAAAAGAGTTTAAACAGGTCTTTGCTAAGAGAAAATAATGTATATGATAATATTAAATTAAATTATTCCACATAAAAGATAAATCCTGGAAAAATCTCGTGTTTTCATTTTCTTTGGGACATTGAATAATGATACTTTCAGTTTTCATATTTATGGATGTGGTGTATAGTATTCACACTGGCAGCTTGTGGAGGGTGAATCATTTTCTGTGTAGCTCTGCACTGATATTGCTGCTGACAGCAAGGCATTGTAAAAAAGAATTAGTATTCTAGTTCTCAAAGCTGTGTTGAATATCTTTTCACCATATTTTTAATAAAAAACACAGTGTGAAGGTTTTTATACAACAAATCATCTGCATGTAGTTTAAACAAAGAAGAACAGAACGAGACAATTAAGGCAGGCTTAGATGTAAGCTTAAACAAGTGTATTTTTGTGAGTACATAATGTTCACGTATATATAGTATTCTTTCTGTGTTGAACAAGTGTTTTTTCCATCATATAACGGAAAAGTGGTGCATATGTGGCAGGTATATGAGGCCACCAACCAATGGTTATCAGAGTTTACATCACAGTATTGGGAGTACACTAAGATCCATGTATAGCTACAGATTGAATCTCATATGCCTTTATAAATTCTGAAGAACACATTTGATTTCTCTACTATAAATTAACAGTGCTTAAATCTATGCATAAATTGGATATTGAAACAAAAAATGACCTTTGACTTCAACTAGATAATTCAAGGAAGTGAAAATTATGTGTGGAATGAAACTACTAGACATCATTCTAAATTGTAAAAAGCACCTGGCTATGTAGAAGAAATATTTTGCATGTAGAAGAAAAATTCTGCATTACTGGAAAATATAAATAGGTTATAAATTTGGGATTTATAATAATAAATTTGGGAAAATATAAATAATAAATTTGGGAAATAAATTTGGGAAAATATAAATTTGGGAAGTATATACATAAATATAAATATTTAAATATTGGTTTGTTTGGTTATTGCTGTAGGATTGGCTTGCTACCTCTTTCTTAATGCGGTTATTTTAACCAAATTGTCTAAATCAGGCTGAAGATGTATTCTGAGAAACAGAGATTTTAAGGATATTTCTAAAGTTTTGAATTCTCTTTTTGATTATATCTCCAGAAAAATTTTATCAATAATACAGAGATTTTTTTAAGAGATGAATTGTAATTTCAAGAAACTAGCTAGCGTGAACTTCAGATATTTCATTCAATGTTTTTCATGTTGTGGTTTTTTGGATATCTTTGAGGTCCAGTTGTGTTGTGACAATATTTTGATTTTGCATTTTTATTTTTATAGTGATCTAACATAAGAACAGTTGTAAAAATAAAATTATTATTTTTCAGAGACTGTAACATAGTTATTCATTTGAATACTTTAGCTTCTTAGCTACTATTTTTCAAACTTGGCTCTGGATAATTTTTATCAGGAATGAAACATTTTTCCCCCTCAAAAGAGGAACTTATATCCTTTGATGTGAAAAACTGTGAGGTAAGAAAGTGTTTATTCTTTTTTAAGAGTTGCTTTAAAATATGCCCAATATAATGCAGAAGTAAACCTGGAAGTAAAACTTTTAAAATAGTCACTATATTCTTAATAGGTGAATTTTTCAAATACCCAAATTTCCCTTAGCTGTTGCAATTTGAAAGAACTACTTATTGTGAATATGGAAAATAAGCTCTTGGTACTTGGGGGCCGTGATATCAAATGTTCCCTCTTTGTTTTTAAACAACATTTTAAAATAATATAAATTAATTATTGAATAGTTGAAAATTTTCGGAGTATATAAATAAAATAAAATTTTAAACACCTCAGAACATCACAGTGTGTTGTTGTATGTGGGAGGTGATGGTGAAAGCAGTGAGATACTTTTCTTGATGAAGATTATAAGGTATTTTTTTCTTAACATTATGTCACATAGTTTTCAAGACTTTTGCATCTTATATGTAAACTATCCACGGAGAATTTAACCAATCATATGATTATATATACATCTTGTTTCACTTTTTTGATATTATAAATCTTCCAGTAAGCATCTTTATAGGTAGCTTTTTATTTTTTTTTATTGTTCTTCCATTTATGTACTTAGGAAAATACATACTTATGGCATTTATAACCATACTATAAAGACTTACTCAAATATATATAAATATATGGTGATACCTGTTTTGAGTGCTTTTTAAATAAAATAACATCGCTGACTAAAAAAAATTTGATTTTTGCAAGATTTGAGAAAACACTGTCAAATTATTTAAAATCTCTGCAAAAGAACTGATTTTACACTGCTTGAACATAAAATTCTTAACTGTCTTTAGCCATTTTTGGTGTCATCTAAATATGCCAGAGACATTATTTTAATATCTTTGTCCTCCTCCCGTGCTTAGCCTCATTACATGTTTACTTAGTACTCAAGATGTCAAGATGTTCCAGATGGCATGAGGACACTACTTTCGCAGCTACAGAATGCTATTTTTGGAGAAGTGAATATGAGCAAAAAATAAGTTTGGATTAATGCAAACATGTAAGTAGCAGTAGCTTTTCAAAAGACTAAACAAATGAAATCCATTCTCCTCTTTGTTATATTTAAATCTTTTGCACTTAAAGAAGATCCAAAAGGAAATATTTCCTCTATTAGTACAAAAGATGTATGTTTAGAGATTAAGTTAAAATGTTTGTGTTAAATAGAAATGTTTTCTAAAATGATTTGATTGCTGAAGAAGTGAGGCAGTCATAATTTGGACCCATATTTATTTTTGAGTAGAGGAGTTGTTTAAAAAATAACTTCTTACATAATTTCTGAGAAAAGAGTAAATTTTTATATGCGTGAATATGTAGATGTAGTTATAATAAATACTCTAGAAAGACTGTCTTTCTTATATGCTATTTTTCCCAAATATAATTTTTATACGATAGTCATGATTAAATGTTTTTGTCTACTTTCTTTTCTTTCTTTTTCCTTCCTTCCTTCCTTCCTTCCCTCCTTCCTTCCTTCCTTTTCTCTCTCTCCCTCTTTTTTTTCTTCTTTTTTCTAAGGTCTCCCTCTTTCACCCGGGCTGGAGTCACTGTGGTGTGATCTTGGCACTGCAACCCCCACTTCCTAGGTTCAAGCGATTCTCGTGCTTCATCCTCCTGAGTGTCTGGAATTACAGGCATCCACCACCACGCCTGGCTAATTTTTGTGTTTTTAGTGGAGATGAGGTTTCACCTTGTTGTCCAGGCTGGTCTGGAACTCCTGACCTCAGGTGATCTGCCCGCCTCGGACTCCCAAACTGCTGGGATTACAGGCGTGAGCCACCGCACCCTACCAAAATGTTTTATTTTATTATGAATTTACATAAATCAGCAAATTAATGATAAGAATTTTTTGGTATCAATTTATATATGGTACATTTCCTACTTTCAAGGGTTAGAGGTTGTTTTGCTAAAAATATGTGACCTAGGTTAAAATTATTTCAAAATTAGGATGATAATAAAATAATGATGTTTTGTTGTTTTATTAAGGGGTCTACTCTTGCTCTAAAAGGATTCTGAAAAATATGTGTAGTGTTGTTTTGTTTTATTTTCCAGGTTTGTGTATGTGTGCATGCTTCTGTGTGGGAAGCCTTGGAGATTAGGATTGCAATGTGTCTGCTCGGCTATATTGATCTCTTTATTAAGCTATGTTGTTTCTCCAACTTGCCTCCAGTCTCTTCATGACTTTTATATCAAGCACAGAATTTAAATGTGCATTTCTGTGTTGAAATTTTAATATGCAATGATATTGTAGTTGATTCAGCCATAGGGAATGCATAAAACAACATGAAAATTATATGATCACAGAGGCAGAACCAAACCCTTAGGAAAGACAATTGTTTTTGAAAGGTTAGCCATATTTGTTCATTTTTAGCTTTAGATAAAATGCAAAGTTCTCCTATTGTTTCTCAAGAAATAAAGAACTTTTATAGTGTTATATTTACATTCAACTTTCTTAAGCTTAAAATGATATCAGTTCTGTCATGGTGACACTATTCTTCCTGGTTCTTGGTAGGGTTGGTGAAATAAAAGTGACTCATTTCATTACAGTTTTGGTTTCCTTTGTTTTGTGAATGGGCATTCTCCTTTAGTTATTTATTTTTAAAAACTATGTATTTTTCAAAACCGTAATGTCCTGATGGCATAAAAACATTTGTAAATAAGCAAAGATGAAAAATAGAATGTAATTTATGAGTGGTGTATTTTCAGAAATTCTATTATCATGATATCTGGTAGAAGTTTAAGTTTATACATAGCTGTGATTAATCAGCTATGTATACAACCACTTAAGCAATGGATATATGTAGCACCTTGTTAATAAAGATGAAATAACTGATGAATATACTAGGCTAAAGAGCCTTTCAGCTCTGGTTCTGATATGCTGTATCCAGATATGACTAATATCATATAATGGAGAGAGAGTCCTAGTAAATTCTGTGCATCTATACAAAAGCCTTTTTTAATTTAACCCACCCTTGTCCCACTGGATTTTAAAGTGCACAACATATAAAGGTATCTTTGGCACTTACCCCAAATACTTAGCTATTTTTGCAGAGATGCTTCTGCTCTGATCGAGTTCCTAAATGTTTTTGATTCTTGCATCCATTTTTAATGTGAAATTCCTCTTCTGCACTTTGTTCTTTTGTTTCTACTTTTTCTTCTCTCCTTATTCCTTTTCAAAGATTTTGGCTACAATTCAATAAAACAGTGCCACAGATTTTACTCACTTTGATGAGGAATCTCTGTCCTACCTAGAGTTTTAGGACCTAATTCTATCCAGCCTTGGCCAATATTTGAATAATATTATGTATTAAAATAAATATGGAAAGAAAGCTTTTCTTAAATAAATCATTCCCCTGACATATATTGGTGTGTTAGATCTCTGTATAAGATACATATGTATTCCTCTGTGGACATGTACAGTTGTCCTACTTTTACTAGATTATAATTTTTATGTAGGCAGAGATTTTTGTGAATTTTGTTTATTGATTTATCCCAAACATCTAACATAGTTTCTGCCTTATATACTAGATACTCAATAAATATTTATCAAATGATTCCATGTTACATTTAGCACACATCTGTTCATAATTTTCTGTATATATTTTATCTCTATGTAAATACTGAAGAGTGCATACATGGAATTGTGAATAAACCAGATAGTTCCCCCCAAAAAAGGCAAGAGTATAAAAATCAAACGACCTACATATATAGTCTAAAACCATAGCCAGATATAAATATCCATATATTGCACCATGGTGGATTAACCAAGAGTTCTAAGGAACTCTAATTGCATGGACTTAACCCCACATTTCTTGAAAGAGGAAAACAACAGAAGACCTACTAATTATAATAAAATGTTACTAAGAAATAAGAAACAGTAAAGCAATTCATGCTATCCTTTGACTATGACATCTTGGATTTTCAGGGAAGAAAGAGCATGAAGATGGACTTTCAGGGAAGAAAGAGCATAAAGATAAGACTGTCTTAATTGCTATACTTAGGTAACTCAGCCTTTCAATACGTAGAGCCTAGAGGTTGTAGTTGGAGATAAGAATAGTTCTTACTACATTAACTCTAACTTGTTCCTTGGGAATATGGCAGACTGCTTGTGAGATTATGAATTAGTACTGTTTGATTTTAACTTGGTGCTAGTTATTTAAGAATTCAGCGATTTGTACTATTTGTTCGTGATTACTAGACAAGGAAAGGGTCCAGAAAATGCCTTTGTAAAACAGAGTAATGACAAGGGGAGCCAACATGGTTTACATATGTTATCCCTTATATTCTGCACACCCAGAGAGATAGATGCTATTAATCTCACTGTATAGTGCAGCAGAGGTATACAGACATTCAAACAACTCTTAAGGCCAAATAGCTGGCAAATGACAGAATTGCTCTGATTCCTAAGATCTTAGATGAAGCCTCCCAGTCTTTGCCTCCTTTGTCTTTCCAGCCTTTTGTTAGATAACAAAAAATAAAACTAAAGTGAGAATATACCATGCCAAACATTTTATTTCAATGCACTTATTGTAACACCTTTTTTTTATTTTGGGGTTTCTAGGCCTATCTGTAGATTTACCTGCATATCTCTTTAATTTATAAACAAGTGTTTAAGTTCTAGCTTTACCCAAGCTAGAAAATGTTATTATTTCTCACATTTAAAGCCAAGGTATGATTAAATATTACAAAATGAATAGGGTAATAGTTGACACTTAAAGGAGTTGAGTTTTTTGCTACTTTATATTTCATATTCTTGCCAATTTTCTTCTGTGTGCAAAATTAATTTTTCAGGGGAAATCCAAATGTAGAAAAACCTCTTAGTTTTCATGCCTTCTGAAATATAGCTTATTAACATGAATGAGAACCCCAAATGGCCTTCTATATGTGTATTATTTATATGACATGAATTTACTTTTGTACATTTTGGTTTTTATTAAATTATAATTTTTGCATTATATTGTTTTTATATTCTCCAATTCATTCATTCAAAAGTATTTCAGTATCTACTAGGAGTCAAGCAGAATCCTGGATGCTGAGAACACAGTAGTGAACAAAACAGAAAAATCTATGCCCTGATAGAGCTCACATTGCGTCGAGGGCAAAAAGACATTAACAAAATAAATAAGTAAAATATATTATATGGTAAATGGTAATAAGTATTTGGAGAATAATTAATCAGGGGAGACAGAGAATCTTATATTTCTGCTACAAATAATAACAAACATGCATATAGCCAAGTAACATTTCTTTATTGCTATCTAATTTTTAGTTCTGTATTTAAATTGTAAATGAGAGTATCATGCTACATGCCTTTCATGTGTCCCTACGGAACACTTTGTACCCTCTCCTTTATATCAGATAGGTAGGGATCTGATTGGATTGCATAAAGTTGGCTTTGCCAAAGTGAAGCATTTATGGATTGGAATCTGGGAGGGGAGTAAGGCTGGGGTGTTTGTTCCTCATGTTTCCTCCCTGACAGTGTGCTGTGGGTGAACTGTGCCTCTCTGCTGAAGGTCACAGTTTCCGTCAAGTGTGCCCCTTCATACAGTCACCCTCAGGGGGCTCTAGCAAGCACCCCTACTCTTTCATACTCAGGCTCAGGAGTGATAGATAGAGTTCTCCCTTTTTCGCTAGATACTAGTTATTGTGTTGGTTTCTTGGATCCTGGCCCACATCTTTGTAAATAGTCTTTTCTTGAACTACCCACTTATAGTATGGACTCTGGCTGACTCAAATATCTAGTACAGTAATTGGTTATTTACCTAATAAAATAAAGTGGAATCCTAGTGGAAAAACAAAAGAAGGGTCAAGAAAAGACTGAAATGGGAAGGGGGCAAGCCTTTCCTCTTTGAGTGAAACCAAGTAATAGCTTCATGTTGTTAGGAGCTGCACACTAGTTTTATACACTTGGGGTGATGTATACCTGTGTGCCTAGAGGTTAGGTAGCCTCAGATTTCTGGATTTATATATAGAGAGAGTGTAAAGTGAAAAGGATGGATAATAGAGTGAAAAGCCAAATTTTGTTTTGATTTATGTTCCTAGCCCTCCACTCTCAATTTAAGTGCAAAGAGAGAACTTAATTTTTGTTTCTTGACATCTCAGAGGTCAGTATCATCAATATGACCTCTTTTTCTTTTTTTTTAACATTCTAATTTTCACTTGGAGGAAATACGTTTCCTTTCCTACTTTCTCTACATTCTACAGAACAGTTTTGTATCTAATAGTAGTGATTGTGGTTTCAATGGTTAAATTTATACCATGTGTCGATAAAAACATAATTATAATTTTTTTATAAAACTTGGAAGAGCTATGAAGTTCTTCTCCATATGCATTATAAACATTCATTGAAATCAAGTTCATGAAATGCATAGATGTAAATACATGGTAGGATGAAAAAGGCTTTTATATATCATCCATAATTTTGCCCATGTAATGTGATTTGTGAACATGTTTTTTATTAAAGATATTTTATTTTCTCAATAAATTATTATGCAACATCCCACTAAAATTTTGACGAAGAGAAGTATGGTGAAGAGAATCATAAGCAGATAAACTTGTATGTAATGTTATTGGAGTACCAATCAGACTACGTATGATAGAGATAAAAATAACTACAAGGTAAAGCAAAAGTGATTTTTAGAAGTATAGGGTTTCAAAAAAGTTATTTTAAAGAGGTCTAAATTTTTATTCAGTTAAATCCTTAGCATAAGTTACCTGCTGAACTAAATGGAAAGTGTATATATTAATATGTCTTAAATATCTTATAATCTGTACAGCTACTGCCTTTTATAAAAGTTAAACTGCTAGCTTAGAAGAATTATTCAATATATTTATCTATGTGGTGGGACTTATATTGAAATTTCACATCTCTTTTGGAGAAAAATGTTTTATATTTTTGAATGATTTTTAAACAATTTAGTAATACTACTATTTCTAATAGCGGGAATTATAATCAGTGTTTCTCCTAACAGTTAATTTTTAATTACTTTATTAAACATTATTTGGTGATAATTTTAAAAGCAATTCTACTGAAACTCGTGCAATATATATTTGATGTATACAATTTATATTTCTCTGTTAATGACACTGACTTTATATCTTTGTGATTAAACATTATAATGTATATTTATTTAGGTGTGTATTTAATTTTATTTAAAAAACATTTTGGCAGGAGAGTGGGCAGTAGATGGATAATGTTGTGCTGGTGGGTAGTTCAAGGCACACGCAACACTATATTTAACAATGAGAAAAGTGCATGTTAATCCTTGGCACTTTGAGCACATTTAGTGTGTGCTGTAATGATATACAGTATATTTACAAATATTTGCATATTTGCAATCAGAGTAATATTTCTTAGTAAGCAGGAAACATGACTATTAGAGATTGAGATATTCGTTTAGACAGAATAAAAATAATCTTATCTGATAATTGATTTTCCTACAGGAAATGAATGGCTTATGCTAAATTGAGAACATGGAGTATATACATTCAATGTAGTATATACCTATCATGGAATACTATTCAGATTTTTAAAAGTACGTAATCCTGCCATATGCAATGACATGAATGAACCTGAAGGATAGTATACTAAGTGAATAAGCCAGGAACAGTACAAATGAGTAGAGCAGAATGGTGGTTGCCAGGGCTGGGGTAAGGGGGAAATGGAGAATTGATGTTCAATAGGTATCGTGTTTCAGTTATGCAAGATAAACAAGTTCTATAGATCTGCTCTTCAACATTGTGCCTATAGTTAACAATACTGCATTGTGCATTCAGAAATTTTGAGTGTAGATCTCGTGTTAAGTGTTCTTACCACAGAAATCAGCCCAAGTGCACAAATAAACAAACAAAATAGAACAAACAAACAAACCCCCAAAGGTGCATGAGGAAACTTTTGAAGGTGATATGCGTATTTATTACTTTGTCATGATGACATCACAGGTAAATGTGTATTTCCAAACTCATCCAGTATATGCATTAAATATGCACAGTTTTTAATTGTATCAATTATACCTCAATAAAACTATTTTTTAAAGAGCAATACATGAGATCTTATTTATTATGTAGGTTTTGGTGAGCATGAGGTGAGGAAATTATAGGATCCTATATGTTGCATTTTTTTCAGCTTCAGAGTGCTGAAAAGCTAATTTAAAATGTCCCTATGAGGCACAGAGGACTGTGAAAACCATTTAAAATGAGTTTAAGGAGATTCAGAAAATTCTCAAAATGAGGGAAAAAAATCTTTTAATTGGGAAATTTTGTAGGTTTGTGCCATGGGCCATGAAAGTAATAGAGAAAGGTTTTCAGGCAAGTGAGACAGGTTGAGAAAAGTGTTGTGTTGATCTAAAAGCTAAGAGATTCAACTCCAGACCATGACATCGCTTAGAGGTAATACTTGGAAACCTCTTCTTTTTTTAAAATTTATTACTGAAAGGGATTTGACACTCATTCTTTGATAACAGCAAGAGGATAAAGCCCTAGGCTAACCAAGCACATGTTATTGGAGTTTCATCTTAATTACTAAAAGGAGCTTTACGTTTCACACGGGTAGAGTTAGATGCTGAGAATGCCAGATAAAATATTAAATATTGTGAGAATGCACAAATATGGCTTAGTGTCTTTATAAAGAGTCTACTGCAAATGTAACAATGATTTCCTCTGTAAAGAAATTTCAAGATGTTGGTTTCAACATCAGTTTATTGTGGGGTAAGAAGCATTTTTATTTATCTAATTTTTACATTAACAAATAAAGTTATATGTATTTATAAAGATATAAATGTTGTTCAACATGATGCTTTGATGTATTTATATTGTGGAATGGCAAAATAAGCTAATTAACATATGCATTACCTCACATACTTACTTTTTTGTAGTAAGAACTCTTAAAAATCTAATTTTTTACCAATTTTCAAGTATGGGTACACATCAGAGATATCACAGGTTCAATTCCAGACCACAAAAATGAAGCTAATATTACAATAGAGTGAGTCACGAATGTTTTGGTTTCCCAATATGTATAAAAGTTATGTTTATACTATACTGTAATATATTAAATGTACAATACCATTATGTCTTAAAAGTGTATATACCTGAATTAAAAATACTTATTGCTGACATATGCTAACAAAGAGAGCACATGCTTTTGGAAAATTGACAACAATAGACTCGCTAGAAGCAAAGTTGCCACGAACGTTCAATTTGATTAAAAAAAAAGGTAATATCTCAGAAGTGAAATAAAGCAAAATGGAATAAAATGAGATACGCCTCTATGTGATATTAATTATTAACTATACCCATCTTGGTGTCCGATAGACCTCTTAAACTTATTGTTCCTAAATTTAATTTTGTATCCTTTCACCAGCATCTCCCAAATTCCCCAAATCCCTAGCCTCTGGTAACCACCATTTTGTTCTCTGCTTCTGTGAATTCAATTTTTTCAGAGGATTGAAATTATTTTAAAAGTATTTTCAAATGGGCTTGTTACCTTGCTTTTAATTCATTTATTCAACAATTATCACCAGGCACCCATCTTGCTAGTGAGGATATGAAGACAAGGATTTTAACCACTAAATCCTCATAGTATATTGGCAGAAACAGATCAGAATAGTTCATACACTGAAGTGTGGTGAATCGTATACAATGGTTTATAAACAAAATATATTGAAAGTATAAGAAGCAGTTCAGGGAAGGATATCTAGAGGTAATTCTAAGAGTCTGAAAAACATGTTGTTCCTCTGTGAGTGGCAACTTAACTACACAGCAAGAAATGATTCAAATGATTTATACAGAGGAAGACAAAAGGACTACAAGGAAACCTTAACTTGTTTTTAGTAATCACATTGTCAGTAATAACATAGGCATTGTGATTCTGAAACTATTATACAGTGATAGAGAAAATTAGAATTTATGTTAGTCATTAAGAACTAAGAATTCCAGAAGAAAACAGCAAAAATAAAATCAAGACCTTATGTAAAACCCTGTACTCGTAATTTGAATTGAAAATCAGTATTTTTAATGCATTTTTAAAATAGTATTTCCTATTTCAAATCAATGTAAAGACTAAAAACATTACCAACCCAATGGCATAAGCCCACAGGTCTAGATTGTGGTCTCTAAATGTTATTTCACAGAAGAACATGATGCAATAGGAAGTACTCAATACCATCTATGAAATATTGTGCAAATAAATAAGTAAATAAATGAATAGCCTCTAGATACAACTTCTATTCCAAGAAATTTCTTCTATTTAGAGAAATGTATTAACAACACAGAAATGAAATCAGCAAAATATAGAAGATTGTAAATTCTGCACTACAATGGATCAGTTTCCCATATTCTATATTGGCCAAAAGTAGATTTCAACAATTATTTAATGACTTTTGGATTTTGGAACAAAATTTTTCTAAGGAAGAAAAGGAATTAAGAAAGTAAGATTTAGTATACTTCTTAATAATCTGTATTTACTAATAGCACAAATATATTTTTATTGCGTTTTAAATGGCTTTCTTTTTTTCTGGATTATAAACTTCATGAGAGTCATGTTATCTGGTTAACAGTTATAACACTAGCTACAGTTCATGTGGCATTGAGATGTTTTATTAAATTTTGTCAGCTAAAACAAACAAACAAAAAACAAAATAAGTAAACAAAACAAAGAAGGTTTGAAGGAATTGTGGTATAGAGAGAAATGCTGTGTATTAGATTCCTGGGGCCTAGGAAACTGATTTCCTAAACAAGTTAAAGTTTTTTGTCAGCACCAAAAATTTCTTTTTCATACCTATTCTATATTCCCTTACAGACTTAACAATGTGGTTACTTAGCTGACATCACACTCTTACATATAATTTAACATGCATAAAGCTTGAAACTTTTGTACTGTAATATTGATACAACAAAGTACCTATATTCACATATGTTATATGTTTTATTTAGAGGTAAATTTTCTTCTACATTGCCAGTGAGGGGATTGCTCTATTTATACTTGTTTCTTTGCTAATACATGAATTATCCATATTCTTTTATATTGTTTAATTGCTAATGTTCCTTTGCTTAAAATTTTCCAATAAGGTGAAATATTACTTAAAATTTGAGTTAATTCATATGCTCCCTCTGCTGTGACGCTCCTCTTATCAGATGACATCAATATGAAATAATCTTTGCTCTAAGGAAAATTCATACCTTAATTATAACACTGTTCTCACTTGTATCATAATAATTTATTTACATATTAGCTATAATGAAAACTTTATGCATTATCTATATCTTATACACATTTTTATCCAGACTACTCAGGGCAATACTTGGAATAATGAATGGTTGGTCATTACTGAAAGGGCAACAGTAAGATTCTAAAACCTAACTTCTTAAGATATATGTTATAGATATGATTGACCTTTGTTTCATCAAGGTATTTGATAATATCTTTAATGATTTGGAGAGACAAGATTGAAAAATGTAAACTATATCTTTTTCAAATGAAAAAGTGGACATTTTTGGAATAAAATAAAAATCATGGTAAAGATACATATGTGAAAATGAAAAATCCTTGGGCTATGTGGACAGTAAAAATGTGATATCTGGTGATACTAAGAAAAGTTTTCACAAATATCGAAGAGTCTCATTATGGTTGTGAAAAAAATTTCAGGAATTTAGAGCCTGGACACAGTGGCTCATGCCTGTAATCCCAGCACTGTGGGAGGCCAAGATGGGTGGATCACCTGAGGTCAGGGGTTTAAGACCAGCCTGGTCAATATGGTGAAAGCTCATCTCTACTAAAAATACAAAAATTAGCTGGGCATGGTGTCGAATGCTTGTAATCCCAGCTACTTGGGAGACTGAGGCAGGAGAATTGCTTGCACCTGGGAGGTGGAGGTTGCAGTGAGCCAAGATCATGCCACTGCACTCCAACCTGGGTGAAAGAATGAGACTCCATCTAAAAAAAAAAAAAAAAAAAAAAAAAAAAGAAAGAAAGAAAAAAAGAAAAAAAAATTCAGGAATATTGAAAATGTTTTTACTCAAAATTTCAGGAACATTGAAAATGTTTTACTTTCTAGAGTGAAAACATTAGTTTGAGCATTAGTGATTGAGAGGGAATGACAAATTTTAGGACAAGACATTGTATCAAACTGAGTCCAATTAATAGAGAGAGAATGTTATCTATCTGTTCAGGGATTAATTTTTTTCCTGGTTCAGTTTTGGCAGGGTGTATGTGCCCAGGAATTTATCAATTTCTTCTAGAATTCCTAGTTTGTGTGCATAGAGGATTTCATAATATTCTGTGAATTTCTGTGGGATCAGTGATAATGTCCCTTTTGTCATTTCAAATTGTGTTTATTGGGATCTTCTCTCTTCTTCTTTATTAGTCTAGCTAGCAGTCTTTCTATTTTATTAATTTTTTTTCTAAATACCATCTCTGGATTCATCGATTTTTTGAATGGTTTTTCATGTCTCTGTCTCACTTAGTTCATCTCTGCTTTTGGTTATTTCTTGTCTTCTGCTATCTTTGGGGTTGGATTACTCTTGCTTCTCTAGTACTTTTAGTTGTGATGTAAGGTTGTTAATTTGAGATCTTTCTAACTTTTGATGTGGACATTTAGTGCTGTGAATTTGCCTCTTAACACTGCCTTAGCTGTGTCCCAGAGATTCTGGTATGTTATATCTTTGTTCTCATTAGTTTCAAAGAACTTGATTTCTGCCTTAATTTCATTATTTACCCAAAAGTCATTCAGGAGCAGGTTATTCAATGTCTATGTAATTGTATGGTTTTGAGTGATTTTCCTACTTTTGATTTCTAATTTTCTTGTGCTGTGGTCCTAGTGATACCTAAAAATAGAATTGCCATTCAATCCAGTAATCTCATTACTGGGTATATACCCAATGGAATTAAATCATTCTATCATAAAGAAACATGTAGGCATACATTAATTGCAGCACTATTCACAATAGCAAAGACATGGAATCAACCTAAATGCTCAGCAATGGTAGACTGGATGAAGAAAATGTGGTTCATGTACACCATGGAACACTATGTAACCATAAAAAGAATGAGATCATGTCCTTTGCAGGAACATGGATGAAGCTGGAGGCAATTATCCTTAGCAAAGTAATGCAGGAACAGAAAACCCATACCACATTGTTCTCCCTTATAAGTGGGAGCTAATGATGACAACACATGGACACCTAGAGGGGAAAAACACATACTGGGGCCTATCAGAAGGTGGAGGGTAGGAAGAGGGAAAGAATCAGGAAAAATAACTAAAGGGTAGTAGGCTTAATACCTAGGTGACAAAATAATCTGTACATCTAACCCCATGACGCAAGTTTACCTATATAACAAACCTGCAAATATAACCCCAAACTTAAAATGAAAGTTACAAAGAGAGAGAGAAGTCACATAGTAATTTGAAAAAACAATATAGAAAATTATTAAATTATGACAAGATATTGGACTATGGAGCAATTGGCTTGTAAGAACTCTTATGATCACAGAAATAGCAGATATATGATGTAATAGCACATACTATATGCACTAGCTTGCTAAGGCTACCATAACAAAATACCACAGACTAAGTGGCTTAAACAACAGATTTTTTTTTCTTACAGTTCTGGAGGCTAGATATCCAATATCAAGGTGCTGTCAGGCTTCATCTCTTCTGAGATTTCTCTCCTTGGCTTGCAGATAGCTACCTTCTGGCCATGTTCTCACATGGCCTTTCCTTCATGTGCACAAATCCCTGTGTCTCTTTGTATGTCCAAACTGCTTCTTCTTATAAAGGGTACCAATCAGATTGGATCAGGGACTTCCCTAATGGCCTTCTTTAATTTAATCACCTCTCGAAAGGCCCTGTCTCCAAAATATAATCATATCCTGAGGTACTTGGAGTTATGGCTTCAACATAAGAATTATGGAGGAACAAGATTCAGCCCATTACTATACTATACTATACTATACTATACTATACTATACTATACTATACATGATAAATATAATATGATATGATATAATTTAACATTATATAATAAACTAGCCACTAACTTGAGACCTGGGTTAGAAAACTCTCGTAAGTGTCACTCCCTTCCTAAGGCTGAAGTCCAGACCCTGGTGTAGAAGATCTGCCTGTCATTCATTATATGGTAAAGATGTTGCTGCGGTGCCCTGCTGGTAGAACTGATGAGAAGTTGACCTCTGAAATTGCTGGAAATCTGCCTTCTGGGTTGCAGAAGAAAGCTGTTTCACTAGCAGAAGTCTGCTATAAAACCAACTGAAGAGGTTTGCTGGGGAAAGCAGCTGGCTGCTGGGTGCTTCTGGCAGCTCTGCGCTGCAGGAACCAGACAAGTGAGCACATTGAAACCAGGAAGCAAAACACTTTCCTCTCCAGATCCTCTAATGACAAAACTTTAGTGCCAACTAACAAAAGATAAATGTTTAAGAGGCTCACATTCATTTTCACAGAGCAGTCAAAAGGGACACATTTAGTGCCGAGAGACTCCATAACTGGCACAGACATGGATCAAATCAGCTTGGAAAATAGTGATGAGGGCAGTGATAATTGAACTGGTATGTCTTATTGGGAAACAGATTAAAGAGGAAAGGAGAAAGTCTTTGACCTGGAAGATAGGAATTTGATTAGGAACTAGAAATTTACTTGTTCTCACAACCTCTGAAATAAAATAGTAAATTCCTTATCTTACCATTTCTTCCATAAAATACCCCTAAACAATTATTGAAGGAAAATCTATTTATCAGAAATTTATCATCGTCTATCTATCTATCTATCATCTATCTACCTATCATCTATCTATCTATCACCTATCTATTCATCTTCTTTAGTGAAATACATACCTATATAAATACAGATATATACTATGAAAATATGTAGAAACTAAAAATACTGTGAGATGAATTAATGTTGAGCATTGTTTTATAAGATACAAAGTTTTTATTGTGTTGAATGTTTGGCAAAGGACAAAGTAATGTGAAGATAAGGAGAAACTGATGAAAAATATTTTTCTCTATTACTACAAGAATTTTGTAAGGAAAGCATTTATTTATTTATTTTTGCAAATTTCCTTCTATAGAGAAACTCTTTACTGCTTATTTGTTTTATCATGTTAGTAACTTCTTTACTTCAGAGGAACCTTAAAAACATATTTGTTGAGTTGTAGTCTATGTATCTCTTGTATTCAGAGTATACATTCCAAAAACTGTAACTGTTTTGTGATTTTTTTATTTTGTTCTCTCATTTATATTATGTTGTACAGATAAAAAATGTAAGCATATTCTAGATCAATTGGATGCTGTTTTGATAGTAGAATGTTCTCATATTGAACACTCAAATAAAAATGGGGGCAGTGAAATTGATCTTTTTAGCAATAATTAGTTTTACTCCAATAGTCAATGATAAATTGAAAAAACTTGTAGCAAAGTTAATGTATAAATGACAGTAAGTGAAAGAAAATGCTATAATGATATACAAAGGTTTCTAAAATAGTTTGAATATGGAATGGTGGTAAGAGTAGGCTATGGTTAATTTTATATGTTGACTTGACTGGGACATGGGATGCCCAGACATTTGGTCAAACATCCTAATTATGTTTATAAGGATGTGTCTGGATAACATTAACATTTAAATAGCTAAACTGAGTAAAGCAGATTGCTTTTCCTAATATGAATGGGACTAATCCAAGCAACTAAAGATGTGAATAGAACAAAAAAGTTGAGTAAAGTGGTACTTCTTTCAGTGTTAATTTGCTAGAGATTATGGCCTCTAGTTCCATCCATGTTGCTGCAAAGGACACAATTTCATTCTTTATTATGACTGCGTAGTATTCTATACTTCAAACTTCAGCATCAAACAGTATTCCCATGTAACGAATCTGCATATATGCACCCTGTATCTAAAATCAAAGATGAAATAAAAATAAAGATAATTCTGGCTGACAGTTTGAGCTATGTCATTGCTCCTTTTCCTGCTTTGAAACTCAAAATGACAATTTAATTGTTTTGTATCTCAATCCTGCTGACTTTCAAACTGAAGCTATTCCACAGGCTCTCCTGAGTCTCCAGCTTGTCAGCTGCAGATCCTGTAAGTCTTTCATACCTATATGAGCCAATTCCTTACAGCAAATCTGTCTTTCTCCATCTCTTGCTGTCTCTCTGCACACACACACACAGACATACATACACAGAAACACACACACACAAACACAGACACACACACACACACCCACACTATTGGTTCTGTTTCTCTAGAAAACCGTGACTAATCAGATTTACACCATCAGTGTGATCTTTATAGACATTTAGCTTCAGTTAAACGATGCCATGTGCAACATTACATTTGTTTTAATGTTGATGGTACTGATTTTACAGTTTTGCTTATATTTACCTTGTAAAAGTGTTTTAACTTTACAGTTGTGTAAGACAGTGCATAATAAATTTGTGACTTTTTATTTCTTTTTTAAAACAATTGCCCTTAACCCAAATGTTACACTTTTGATGTTTTTGCTTTTTTTGCTGTAAAATGCTTTAAAGACTCTCAGCCTTCTTCTGTTTTCCTATGGTAGCAAAAACTACAGTATTTATAGCATCTCTATAGTACTTATATCTAATTAGCTACTGTGCGTGTTGGTGTGTTTGAGAATGTACCAGGGAATATATATTTTGAGAGAATTTATAGCCAATATGTCTTGTTCTAAGAATAAAACTGTTATAAAAACTCAACATACTTCATCTCATCTAATATTAACATAAATTTATAAATTAGGATATACTGCTATACTCATTTTATAGAGAAAAAGAATAAAATCTATGGGATGTGAAGATATATCTAACTACCTTGAGTTAATGGTGATCAGAGGAAGAGGTTATTTCTAAGCTGAGTCTACTTTAGGTAGTGAACTTTCATGGAAAATAACATAGAAGTTAATTCAAATGGAAGGACTACCATAAATAAAGACCAAGGGGTGGGAATAACCATATGCCATTGGCAGACTGCAATTATTTTGGCATGGGTGGAATTATGTTTTTTTAGTGGTATGTATGATCAGAATTTTGAGAGACTGGGACTTCTCAAAATTTGAGGTATCATCTGAAAAGTTAGAATCCATTAATCTCTTCTATTGCACCAGATACTGAAAAAGCAAAATAAGAAGGAAAATTAAGTGTATAAATTTTGAGAGCCAATGGTGTTTATAGTGGTGAACAGCCCAACCAAGAAAGATTTCTGATGACAAACAGAAGATTTTTTAATATATAAGGCAGACATCTGTATTAACATAAGTAAAATGTAAATAGTTACATTAAATATATTAATGGATCATATTAATTATTCATGTTTATGTATCTTACTTCTAATTTTCCCAAGGCTAGAAGCTGTGACACATTTGAAGCAGGTTGCAGAAGTGACCTTATTTTAATTTCTATGCATGTCTTTGAAATTTTTTTTATAGCTTAGAAAAGAGGTTTGTCAACAATGGTTGGGATACAATAGTTTTCATGACTCAAGAGTAGGGAAAGGAACTTAACCATAAAAAGTGCATTGGGACTTATAAACAAGCCACAGTCTAAATTAAATGTGAGACAATCCAAACAAGAATGATTCTCCTGGCAGTCTTCTGAGCAGGTGAAAATTATCCATTAATTATATTATGTCAGAGTAAGAAAAAAAGCTTGGGAACCACTAATTTAGAGTCAAGGATTAAGAAAGGCAAAAGCTATTTTAGACAATTTTATTTATAATAAATACAGTTTACATGCTTTTTGTAAAGGATCATATCTACGCATCTGTGTCAGTTATTCATAGCTAAATAACAAACTACACAAAATACACTGGTTTAACACAACTGTCATTTTATTATATTTCATTATATTGGAATGCAGGCAGAACTCAACTGGGCAATTCTTCTATTTCCTTTAACATCAATAAAGGCTACTCAGTGAAATCTTGGTGATAGACAGGCTGATCTGGAGGGTCCAAGATGGCTTTTCCCATAAATCTTATGCCTTAGCAGAAATGACTGGAAAACTAGATACAGTGGGCTATTGAGTTCACCTACAAATGTGGCCTCTCCAACATGGCAGGCTCAGGGTAATCATATCTCTTTTATGACAGTTCAGGAGGACTAGAAATAGTGTTCTAGGTCTTATAATGTTACTTTCATCACATTCTATTGGTCCAGGATGTCATTAAAGTCAGCCTGGGTTCAAGACAAAGGGGATTTGAAGCATTTCTCAATGGTAGGAGTAATAACTTGTAGCTACCTTTACTATATCTGCTACTCATTATTGGCTTTGTATGTATGTTAAAGTATATAATTTCATTGTCTTACCTTTGAAAGTGGCACACTTATGAAATAAGAGATCAAGAATGAGACTATTAAAAAGTACCACCCAATATATACCAGAAAAGACTTTGACTCCACAGTATTTGAGAGATATAGTTCAAAGAAATTAAATAGCATTGTGTTTGCGCTTCCATTGTATATTGTTCAGTGAAATATGTGATGTGTGGCAAAATGATGTTTTGGTCAATGACTGACTGCATATATGACTGTGGTCCCATAATATCATAATGTATTTTTACTGTACCATTTCTATGTTCAGACATGTTTAGATCCACAAATACTTCCAATTATGTTACAATTTCCTACACTATTCATTATAGTAACATGATGTACAGGTTTGTAGCCTAGAAGCAATAAGCTATACCATATAGCCTAGGTGTGTCATAGGCTTTACCATCTAGGTTAGTGTAAGAACACTCTATGATGTTCACACAACAATACAAACTCCTAATTATGCGTTTCTCAGAATATATCTTCATTATTAAGCCTTATTTTACTGTATATTATACAATCATGTAGTGATAAATGTAAACACATTGGAATTTTTCTCAGGCAGTGAACCAAGTATTTCTTATATTGCATGTTTGTTAATATGGTTTTGAGAGTAAAGAGGAGATTCATCAATATAAGAAAAACTTTCAAATAGCATTATGTTTTTAATTATACATTTTAAATTGTGTTGGCACACCCTGAGGTTCAACGTCATAAGTGACAATTACAGTAAATCACAGTAAGCAAAAGAAATATGTGAACACACAGAGCTACAGGAAAGACTGTGGAGTTATTTACCCTATTAACACTCATTTAGTAAGTTTTGTTTAAAATACTCTAGTATATTGGCAGTTCTAAGAAGTTTGGGAAAATAATTTCAAAATAACTTTTGGTTTCTAATGAGAAAATTTGATCTATATAATGCCTTTGAATTGATAAACATGGATAGAAGAAAATAAAAAAAACCTTGCAATCCCACCGTCCAGACATTGGCATACATCCTTATACAGAACAGTTGAATTTTGAATGATTTCTTGATCATTGTGTATTTTCCTATTATATGTAAACAATCGATTTAAAAATATATGAATTATTTATTTTTGACAAACTTCCTTATAACATTAAAATAGCTGCATACTAAACCATCAAGACATGAGGATCAAAGAATGCAAAACTAATTGTACAATGCCCTACTTGTAGAATAGTAGTTTTCTACAAGCTTTTGTTCCCAAGAGCTAACATTTCTGAACTCTTCCCATGTCTCCCACACCTCTTTCCAGGGAAGGAGGATTGATGGGTTTGGAAGGAGAACCTGAGTATACACACACAGTCCCCTTCCTTTCCATCTCTTGGAAACATGCTACCTTATGGCAGAATTTATTCCCAATTTATCCATGTGTGACTCTTACATATCTGACAATAACTCTGTTTGCAGGGAAAATACTGAGCATTGCAGGAGGAGAGGTGTTAGTGATGGCAGTGGCAGCCCATTTGGAGTGGCTGCTGCCATGATGCCAGCTGCAGTGAGAGAGGCATGGCCTGGGTTGCTTGCTCCATAGAGCCAGGGGGAACTGGGAGCATTCAGGGGGAACTGGGAGCATTCAGAAGCACCATCCTCCTGGGTGCAACTTCAGTCACTAAAGCTATGGCTGCAGACTCAGGAATCCCTGTGCTTTTGGGGGCCAGGAGCAGGCAGGAGCTCCACCCTCCTGGGCACAGCTGCAGCCACCCAAACTGAGGCAGACCCAGGCATCTCTGCACTCTTGGGGGCCCAGGAAGGCTCCTCCTGCACCCACAGATTAGGAAGTACCAGCTTCCACTGCTTGGCCTTTTCCCACTCCCACACCTGCTCCAATCTTGGAGCAAAGTTGAGGCCAAGTCCAGGCACTGTTGCAACGCAGCCAGGTGTGTTCACACTTGGAGTGGCACTGACACACCAGCCCACTGGTGCTCCAACCCTTTCTGGATTTTGGGTGCTGATGAGGATGGAAGGAAGGCCAAGGGGATCTGAGGTTGGTTCAGCACTGGTCTGCAGGCACCCGTTGGCACAAATAGCCTTGGTGCCATAAACACCAGAAGGAGGCAGGCAGGCTCCTGGGCAGAAAAGGATGGGTCCCCAGTTAAGCCTCATCTTCAAGCTGGGGAAGGCCTGAAGCCTGGGGACTAGGCTTCCAGCCCCGCTGACTGGAGTGGGAACTTATGGTGCTTTATCCAAGCCTGTCCATGGCTACCCATGAACCAATCAGCACACACTTCCTCCCCTCTGAAGCCCATAAGAACCCCAGACTCAGCCAGACTTGAGTAGATGACCAGATGACCTGTCTGTGGAGAGGAGCTACCCAATGCAGGATCTCCTCTCTGCTGAGAGCTGGGCAGAAATCGTGACTACCAGCTGCAGAGAGGAGTTACCCAGTCCAGGGTCTCCTTTCTGCTGAGGGCTGGACAGATGTCAGAACTACTAGCTGTGGTGAGAAACTCCCCACTCCAGGGTCTCCTCTCTGCTGAGACCCAGGCAGATGTTGAGACTACCAGCTGTGGAGAGGAACTACCCACTCCAGGGTCTCCTCTCTGGTGAGAGCTGAACACTTGTCAGGATGACCTGCCTGTGGAGAGGCGCTACCCACTGTGGACCTCATCTCTGCTGAGAGCTGAGTACTCATTTTGACAACCTTCCTGTGGAGAGGAGCTACTCACTGCAGGTCTCGTCTGAGCTGTTCTGTCACTCAATAAAGCTCCTCTTTGTCTTGCTCTTATCCTCCGCTTGTCCACATACCTCATTCTTCCTGGACACTGGACAAGAACTCAGGACCTGCCAAATGGCAGGGCTAAAAGAGCTGTAACACAAACAGAGCTGAAAGAGGCCCGTTACTCATCACATTGCAGCCGACAAGAAGGAGAGAAGAGAGAAGGAAAGAAGAGTTGTGGCCCTTTGGGGATCTCAGACCTAGGAGCTGCCTGAGCCAGGGTTGTGAATCCTCTCTGGGGCTCTGCAGTTCCTGGCATCTCCAAGCTTCCAGGTTTTGCTGGGTTCCATGGTGCCAGCCATGGAAGCTGCTTACAGTACACCTGGTTCAACTGCAGCCTCGCAGGGAGCCAGTGCCCATGCTGGTGTTTGGAGCTGCTCCCCCCGCCACCATGGCCAGCATGCCTGACTTGTGCATAGTGGCTAGACCCCACACTTATTTGCTCACACACCCCCTCACTGCTCCACACGTGGCTTGCCCTTGACAAATGTGAGATTTGGGCCAGTATTTGAGCTGGTTTAAGCATTAGGCATTACATTATTTAGGCTACAGAGAGGGCTTTGGCACAGATGAGGATCTATTTCAGGATAGATGCTTTCCTGTTTCTTTAGAAGAAGAGTTACACTTAACAAACATTAATTAAAGTTTTTAGGACTTTAAAAAAGTCCAGTTCTTAAGATAGGACACCAGAGACTCAACCAGAGGCTGATATTAAGCAAAGGCTTGAGAGGGTTTCAACCTTGCTGCTAGTCCCTTGGGTCAAAAGAAAGGTACAGCCTTAGGTTATCAAGAAATGTTGACGGTCAAGGAAGTCAGCAAAAACAAAGATCAACCAGTGAGTTTGAACTAATGGCTCATAGGCTATTTGTGGCAGCTGCAGTGCTTAGCACTGAACTACACAGACTGAGCCCTTGGTAGCCATGTGTGGGCACTGTGAGGATCTTAGCAGACCCTGGAAGGCCACAGAGCCCTTAGGAAGCAAGGGTAGTTAATCCAAGGATTCATGTATAGGGACATATATTTTTTTAACTTCAGTTTTTAAATTTATTTGGTGTATTTAAATTTCAATAAAAGTTTATGTAGATTCCATAGCTCCACTGAGGTTTTATCTTTACAGTTTTAGTGCAATGCCTCAACAGTAAGTGCTAAATCGAATTTTCCAAAATCCATTCTAATTCAGTATTGAGAGGAGAATTATGGAGAGGCCAATCATGATGTGTTAAAGCTACTGCATTGATTCAAGTGTCTCCCCAGCAAGTACCCTCAAGTTGGTTCTCAATTGATTAATTATGTGTAAGAGGAAAATTTCCTTACGTGGCAGTTGATAATTCCAAAGTGTGAGCCAATGAGAGCAGTAAGTGCATACTCTGTCACTAAAGCCTGAGCTCACACTTGTGTAATTCTACAGCTGCACCCATATCCCAACATGTCCAAAGAGATCATCATCTTAGTTCATCTTTGGGTGTCCTGGTTTTGTTGCTTTCACACATATAGATGTGTGTCTTTGGCAGAAAAATGAATATCTCTGAGTTACAGAGTAGGATACTATATTTTTTAAAAGTTTGCTTCTCTTTCATTTTTTAAGTAACTCAATATTATTTTTCTTCAAATAAATGTTAACAAAATATTTAATGTATAGAGATATAAAAATATAATGACTTTGTCCACTAGAGATTACGGATTTTAGGCCCATGTCTAACACCCTTCCCCAACCCCTCTGGTCCCCGTACTCATCAGCACCAACCCATCTCCACTCAGGTTAGATTTTGAAGGTTAGGAGCAGGGGAGTGGTGAAGAGGGGTAAGGTCTGAGCTTATCAGTGAATTTTTATTAAGCCTTGTTGAGGGAAGAGAAGATAAGTCAAGTAACCTACACATTACTCTCATTGAAAATGGCATTGAGTCCCAACCACGACTCAATGCTTTCCCAAACATTTCTACTCTTCTTACCCCTGGAAGATCT
The DNA here is from genome assembly GCF_028885655.2 of Pongo abelii. Classification (NCBI taxonomy): domain Eukaryota; kingdom Metazoa; phylum Chordata; class Mammalia; order Primates; family Hominidae; genus Pongo; species Pongo abelii. The sequence continues at coordinate 92,504,116 of NC_071992.2, forward strand.
AAGAGCAGCTTGAATCAGCTGAAATTCTTTCAGTTGCAAGTAATGAAAATCACATTCAAAATGACACAGATTATAAAGAGGGACTTATTAGCTAATGTAACTGAAATGTCAGAAATAAACCGGGTTTCAAAGGTGGCTTAATTTTCCTGCCCTTGCGGGGTACCAGGAGTCTACTTTCTCTCCAGCTCTATATTCTAACTTTCCTAGGTTTGCTTCATGAATGCATGTGATAGCTTCCCCCACTGAAGTTGCTAACTCTTTCTATCTGGTTTGAAAGTAGCTAAAGCCTTTCCAGTCTTCACATCTACACACCCCAATTCAACTGAAGTAGGTTTTCACCGTAGCTTCTAGGATATCTGAAAAATATACGGTTGTTTTCTCTAATTCAGGTGCCATAACATTCATCTCGTCTTCTACCACTGGGTCTGACTGATTTATCTGCATAGCCTTATATCCAGGTTTATTTACACAACTCTGTGCCTGCTGGAGTTTAATCCACTTCAAATGATATAATGGAAAATGAACATGGCAGAGCTACCTCAGAGCAAAACCCAGCTATCGTTATTGAAATAAATGGAAAGTGCTTGCCAGGAAACACATATATGGGTTTCTACTGGTCCACCCCTTTGAGTATCCAACCTCTATACAAACTGTTTTTCTTGTAGAAATGCATGCAAATTTCATTTTCCTGTCCAAAATGCACTGACACCTTACCCAAAATAATACAACCTAAAATATCTACTTTCTGATTAACCTGCAAGTCTAGAGTCTCTCGGTAACTGTGTATTCCTTTCAGTCATGTACAGTTGTAATCTTTTATTGTCTAACACCCGACTGATAAATTTACGTTAAATTACCTTTTATTCTATGCCTTCTACATATTAGAAGAACATATACATATTCTATATATACAAGAGTAGAGCTGAGGCCATATAGCAAGAAAAACGCTCCCATTTTAAAATAAGAAGAACCAGATACCTAGTTTATAAGAAACATAATTAATATCTTGCTTCCCACCAGTGGAGAAAAATTTTGTGTTTGACATTCTGCCTTTTCTGGATTTGCCCTCTGGGAAGGTCCCCTCTTTTCCTTTTCCTCCAAGGCAACCTCCCAAGCATTCTGTGGGAATGGCGATTCCGTACAAGCTGTCTTATGTTTGTCTTAAATAAGTGGTTCTCAAAGGCAAGGTACTACCCATTGCACAATGCCTTTTAAAATTTTTTGGGCTTTTTTGATTATCACATCATTGAAGGTGCTACTAGAATTTAGTGGGAGGGGCCCAGGATTCTACTGCAGACTCATGAAACCCTTTGAGTTCATTTGATAGACATTGAACTAAACATTTCTAAGTAAGTGTTGACACAACATTAAAAGATGCCTTTACATTTTATTAGTAAGATTTGATTTGGATATATTTTCACTTTATTGGCAGTCCATATATATCTTGTAGGCAATAGAATTTTTGTATAGAAGAAATGAAGTAACTAGTTGGGCATGGTGGTTTGCGCCTATAGTCCCAGCTACTCGGGAGGCTGAGGCAGGAGAATCGCTTGAACCCAGGAGGCAGAGGTTGCAGTGAGCTGAGATTGCACCATTGCACTCCAGCCTGGCGACAGAGCGAGACTCTGTCTCAAAAACAAACAAACAAACAAACAAACAAACAAAAACTCCATTGGGCTGGGAAAATGAGACTAACATAGATATAATTAAATGGTTCAAATAGAAATAATTATAGGAGGCTTTTAAAAAACTATTAATTTTATTATTACTGAAAGGGAGCAGATGAAAAATAAATGAATCAGCAAGATGGTATAAAAGGTGGTTTCTACGTAATGCAAAGGCCCATATTAAACTGTCTTTTTGGTATGGTACAGCCAAAAGGCATTTTAAGAACATAATTTGTTACTGAAGTTGTTTCTGAAGCTGTTTACAATTATAATATAAACTTCTCTTCTCTGTACACTCAAAATACTAAGTAAAATCTACTACATTCATGTATACCTTCATTGATTCTTATTTTATTGTGGAAATAAGATTAGAGAGTAGATTTCACAGCAACAAGCATATATAGAACCAGGATCCATGAGGTGATTTTTACAAGTGACCTGAGAATCTGAGTCTATTTTTCCTACTAAAGAATTCAAGAAAACGTGCATGAGTCCTTTTACTTCCACAGGACTAACACTGGAATTTCCAGCCAATCTTGATATGTGTTCCATAAACTCCAATTAGTCTCTCCATCTCAGAGAATAAATTTGAAAGGACAAAAATTAATTCTATATATTTTTCTTGGAATGACAGCAAATTTATTTTTATATGTAGGTTGTACCTTCATTAATGTATACCTTCCTTAGCTGTTAAAGCATATAATATTGAACACTGTCTTCTATGGCATAATCAGTATTAATCAGTAATAAAAAGCTTCCACTTCAAAATACGTATTAAGCAACAATATACTTGTTTGATGCTACTAGTCATGTATCTATGATTTATATTATTTCCTCTCTTAAAGAAGCAGATATATCACAACTTGTTTTATTTTCTGATATGGGGTTGATGAAGAAGCAGAACTTTTCAGAGACATTCTTTCTTATGGCAGCTTCATTTATACCTTTGAACATCTGTATAAATGTAACATCTTTTACAGTTCTACTTGTTTTTATTCATTATCCACAACCATCCCTTACCTATCATCATTAAATGTTTCACTGTTGCCTAAATCCCCCAGATCCAAGAAATCTAAAACAAGCAAACCACACAGGACCCCTGCAAATGTGTTTCTTCTACTCTTGTTTTCAGAATCAAAACAAAAGTGAACAGATTCTGAAACTTTGTATATTCCCCTTCAACTCATGGATATATGCATTCAGTCACCAAATACCACTAGCTTATCCCAACCACTGCTATTGTTGGGTAATTTGGAAATATTTTCTTCAATCTGATTTCATAAGCAGAATTTTACTTTTACTCTCCACCTCTACAGTACCCCCCTCACATACCCATACCCCTTGTACACACACGCACACACACACACACACACACACACACACACATCTCTTACTATTGAAATCTTACTTTTACAACAGTCCCTTGTTATGGGTGATTTTGCTTTCTTTGGTTTTAGTTACCCACAGTCACTTGCAGTCTGAAAATATTAAATGAAAAATACCAAAAATGAACAATTCGTAAGTATTCAATTGCATGCCATTCTGAGTACAGTGATGAAGTCTCTCGCTATTTGGCTGTGTCCTGCCAGGGAGGTGAATCCTCCCTTTGACCAGCTCTGCTTACTGTCTATGCTATCTGCTCTTCAACACTTAGTAGCCAGTTTGGTTATCAGGTAGACCATCGTGGTAAAGCAGTGCTGTATTCAAACCACCGTTATTTTACTTAATGGCCCCAAAGTGCAAGTGTAGTGAAGCTGGCAATTCTATATATGAAAGAGAAGCCATAAAGCCCATCCTTTAAGTGAATAGGTGAAAGTTTTTGACTTAATGAAAAAGGAAGAAAAAATGATATGCTAAGATTGCTACTATTTACAGTAAGAACAAATCTATCTGTGAAATTCGGAAAGAGAAATAAATTTGTTCTAGTTTTGCTGTTGCACCTAAAACTGCAAAAGTTATGGCCACAGCATATGATAAGTGCTTAGTTAAGATGGAGAAAGCATAAATTTGTGGGTGGAAGACATGAACAGAAATGTGTTCCAGTTGATGGCAATGGTTGTGCCAGAAAGCATTGAGCCTATATGAAGACTTTAGCCATCTACTGCAAGGGGTTACACAGATTCAGAAATAGGTTTGCCCAGGAAAATATGAAATCATTGAAGAGGCTTCATCTGCCAATTAAACTTTATTATGGGTATGTATGCATAGGATAAAACATAATGTGTATATAGATAGATAGATAGATAGATAAATAGATACATGGATAGATAGATAGATACATAGATACATAAATAATAGATAGATAAGGTTTGGTACTAATCATGGTTTCAGGTATCCAGTGGGGGTGGGTCTTGGAATGTATCATTTGTAGATAAAAAGGGACTCCTGAACTATTAAAATCTTAAAATCCTTCAAGAATAAGTTCAAATTTTACTTTTTTCTTGATGCCTCCCTTCAATGTTTTGCTCATTTAAATTTGTCATTATAGACACTGAGTAAATAATAGAAATTCTGACATGCTTTTTTCAAAGGACACTCCAGCCTCAAAATATTTTCTTAATTTTACTGATTCCTTTCCTCCTTTCCTTGTACCCACCATTCTTTACTGTATAGTTAATTGGGGAAAATATAGGCTTTACATAAAATGATAAGTAAGAGAAAGACAGGAGTTCAATATATTTGAACTGAAGTATAATTTTAGAAGCTTGTTAAGAATTTTAAAAATTCAGATTGGATATCCAAAATATAATAATTACAAAAATGTAATGAACTCTTTTCCATAAAGTTGTTTTGCAGATCTCAAAGCTATGCTTATCAGATTTCTTTTTGTTGAATGAATTTTTAAAAACAGAACCATGCTATTTTCAACACCACAATATAGCTATTGACTGCTTTTAATACTTAGCAAGCTATTACTAAAAGAGTTTGCTGTTATAATAGAAAGAAGAGGAACAGAATTAAACATCTCTATGACAACTATGCCAAGAAATGAAGGCGAAAAATAGTCAATTTTAAGCCAGAACTGAAAGCTTTGTTATAACTTCTCAGAATGAACAAGATGTTCTTTCAAATGAGGTGTACACTACTTCTATTTCCTGACATTCTGTGAGTCATGATTTATTACTTTAGGGCCTTTTGTAAAATTTCTGAGCTGATTTCACAGAAGTAGACTTTTATTTTCATTTTGTGACCTTGCAGATCTCTTATAAAAAGGATGTAATTCATAAGGTAAAAATAGAACAAATTGATAGTGAAAATGGGGATGTCTGTTTCTACACATGCAAGTCCCTAGATTTAAGTAATTTTTCTTTGTGTCACTTTATTTTCAATTTAAATAGTCCAATTATTTGTATTAATTAGGTCTTTATGGCCATAACCTAATATGATAAAAGTTGGAATTAACTAGATCACTACTTGGAATTTTCATCCATATATATACATACATATATATATATATGAATTCATTTTTAGAAAACTAATACCAATTATTTACATGCTTTGTATGCAAGTAGTTAAGCATTACATTTTTAAAATAACCTGCAAAAGTCTGTGTTTTTACAGATATAATTTTTTATATTGTTGATGTTGCTGTCCTCAAACTGTATAATTACAAATGCATTATACAAAAGTAATTCTAGGTCCTAGGAATAAATGACAATTTTTATATCCATGTTTGCATTTTTAGTGCAATTAAAAATATACTCTCAGCAGGAGTGGTGGCTTACTCCTGTAATCCCAGCACTTTGGGAAGACGAGGTGGCAGATCACTTGAGGTCAGCAGTTCGAGACTGGCCTGGCCAGTCTCTGGTGAAACCCCGTCTCTATTAAAAATAAAAAATAAAATAGCCGGGAGTGGTGGCAGGTGTCTGTAATCACAGCTACTCGGGAGGCTGAGGCAGGATAATCACTTAGTTGGGAGCAGAGGTTGCAGTGAGCAGAGATCGTGCCACTGCACTCCACTCTGGGTGAAAGAGCGAGACTCAGTCTCATCTATATATATATATTTGAGATATATAATATATTATAGATAGATAGATAGATAGATAGATAGGTAGATATTTATCATTTGTTGATAAGAACCCTACACATTTGACCTTTGGAGATACAGCTGAATGATGGCCACAGCTGCAGAGTCTTTTCATATCTTGGGGTCTGTATATCAGTTTGGAGCTTTCGGCTGCAAGTAACAGAATTCCTCATCCAAACTGGATTAAACATTAGAGAAGATTTATATTTTACACACAGATCCGGTGGTAGTATGAATCGGAGTTAGCTGACTCAGCTTATCAAGGACCACTTTCTCCCCTTGCTTTGTGGTCTGTCATCCACAATATTAGAGCATTCTAAGATTAATTTCCCTCCAGTCATGAAATATATGTCTATTCTCTTGGCCTGATCAGTCCAATTTATGTCACTTGCCCATGCCCATGTCTAGACGAATTGTGGTAGGGTGAAATAAGATGAGAATTCATCATTATTAATTTAAGAAGAGTGGGTAGATAAGAGAGAGAGTAGGAAGGTAAGATATCTAATAGATATATTGTAAATTCTCACAGAGAGCTAAATTTCTACTTCAATTCTACTATTCCATAAGAAACCCCACAACTGACTTCAATCATTTCTCATGTCACTACATAGCAACATCCATTTCTTTTTCCAGAAAACTAAGAGCAATCCTTGATTTCTCTGTAGCTCCAACACTGTTGTAGCATTTTCCAGCAATGTTGCTTAATGTATTTTTCTCTATTTAATATCAATTTTTCTCTACCTGCTTCTTTCCACATCTACTAATTTCATTCTCTCCTAAGACACCTGATCTCCTGAATGAGCTGCAATGCCAGGCAGAGAAAATCACTGGCAAAGTGACTCTGAGCTTTGATTGAGGTTGATATATACGAAGGACAAAATAATGAAAGACAGTACACTTGAAACAGTGGATTTTCAACTCTAGATCTTAACACAAATACTTTGCTCTTGTCATTTCAATCTCAGTAGAAATATTACCTCCTTTGAGAAGCTTTCTCTGAACACTTAATCTAAAAATACCCTTTTGCTCCAAAAGATCTTTATCTCAGTTGTTTTATTTGTCTGAATACTTGTCACTCTTTAAAATTATTATTTTGCTTGTTTTGTGTAGTTACTACTTTATTTACTGTCTTTCTCACGAGAATGAAAGAAACATGAGATTATAGACCGTGTATATGGTATTTGCAACTCAATTGATGGATTAGAATATCACCAGGCCCTGGTGGGTACTCAAATACCAATTTATTGAATGAATAAATGATAAAATGACTATTCCAGAATGATTTAGAAAACTGCATATCTATCTCAAGCCTTTTTCCTTTGTGAAATATTTCTCTCATTTATGTTCCATATATTCATCCATCCATCCATTCAGGTATACATGCATATTTGGGGAAGCAAAAGGAGAGAAAAATGAAGTACCCAGTGTAATTTGATTTTCAGTATTACAATCTCCAAGGCAGGTCTTAATTCTCAAAGACCATTTAAACCCTCACCCGCCTCACTTTCCTATCAGAGAAAGTTCTTTCATTACACATCTACCAACCAAGAGGGCATAATAACCATGAATATGAGTAGTTGTAACCTTTAGAGTATTTGAATCTTGATCATAAACAGATACTGCTGAATAGTGAAGAATTTTCCTAGTACATATACAAATATGTAATTACATTAACACATGGGCATAAAATGATTTCCAAAAAGTTTCTAAATTCATTGTTAAGAGGAAAAAACATTTTACTATACAGTAGTACCTGATTGCATAGTGTCATGTAGAAGAAGGTTAGAGAAAATCAATTTTTCAAATTTTCAGTAATAAAGCTGATAATATGTATATAATATAGTTAATGTTATTTACTCTTACTAAGTGTATTTTTTAAAAGTCTGATTAATTCATTGACAAAAATACCTTTGCCATTCATTTTTGTGAGAATCTTTCACCTTGACAACAGGATTTTGGACAAGAAGAAGAGGAGTATAGTTGTCATCAACCATGTGGCGGAGGGACAGTAGACTTATTCTGGGTAACAAAATTAACTTATTTCCTTACTAAACCTGATACAGCTTGGTGTTAATAGTGTCTTACACAAGGAAGTAGTGGAGGTGGGGGAAGCAAAATCAGAAGAGAAAACTGAACAAATGCCCCAGATTCCTTCTTAGGTAGGCAGGGACATCGCTCATGGCCTGGGTGTAGTTCACATGTGAGGTGGAGCTGACTTAAAGCTGAGGAGATGAATGTGGGACAATCCAAAGTTATGTTCTTGCCAGACAGGTTTAGGAAAACACACAAATATGTCTGAACAGACTTACCTAAAGAAGACCACTCCAGGCAAAGTAGCAAAATCAAATCTGAAATGCCTCAAAAAAAAAAGAAAGACCAAAACAGGAATAGTAGAAGTAGGAGAAACTGAAGGTGAAAGTTGGATAGAAAAGCAGGAAAGAAAGAAGAGATATTATAGTGAGTTTGTATCTCCACCCAAATGAATTTAATAGATTGTATGTAGAAAAAAATGACCTTAGTCAGCTGACCTAAATATCCCAATTTCTCTGGAGAGAACACTTTTCTATAAATGGGCATTTAGTCAAGTAGGATGAAACATATTCCTTTTGCATGTATTGCAGTAGGTGCTAGTAGAAAAGAGTCTCTCTTTTTTAATATCACAAACTACAAGGATTCAATGAGCCTGAAGCTAAAAAAGACTATTTATTTACCTTGCATGGCAAATTTTCTGGAGAATGGAACTATTGCATAGGAAAGCAGAACTGAAGATTAGAGAGCGTAAGAGAGATGCTTGATGAACCAAACCCAAGTGTTTGGTAAGCATTGTATTTCAGAGCCACAAATTCAACCCCCTTCCCTTTTTTTTGGCTTAAACTAATTTTTGTTATAGTTATGCCACTTCTAGTGAGTTGTTATTGTTTGGCATATAACTTTGAATCATTATAATTCTATTTGTTGGAGCAGTGGTAAAATATTTTTATATTTTTATATAGTTTATTATTATTTTTATCATATATAGACCCAGATTTACAATTATTGGGTTGACCTTTAATAAATAATATGTTTTCTAAAACTAACTTAAGATTTATCTTATCTTCTTATCTTCTTATTGCCATGAAAATATTTAGGGAAAAATTTGGCTCCTTGTGTTCATTGCACCTATATCTTTTGATAGCCCATTAGGATATCAGAAGATATTTTAATTTTTTTCTGAATGTTTAGTTTAAAAGTAGGGATTTTAATGTTTCATTGATTTCATAAAACTTTCATTTTATAGATTTTTCCCCAGAATTTATATATATATATACACATATGCATATACACACACATATATATACATATTGCTGGAGGCCACATATGTATACATATATGTGTGTGTGTATATATATGTATAAATTCTGGGGAATTTATATATACATATAATTGCTGGTATGTTTCCAGTTATTATTTAAAGGTTCTGTGAATCAGATGATCAGGTGTTCTGGGACATTATAATTGTCTGTTCTGATTTCACTGGAAAGGTTTTCAAAATCCACTTCTTAGAAATGCTCTTCAAAAGGTAAGGATGAAGTTGAACTTCCATATATTTTAAGACGTCATCATTCAATTACTGTCTATTCATGACTGTTTGGTATGTACCTTTGTGTGGTATCCATGATGCTGACTCACCAGTTCTGCTTTATAGAGGAGAACAAATTTTAAAAGTTTCACTCACCTGAAGGTAAACATTTCTGGTATACTTTTGGTTCCTGGACAAAGATATCCTGTAAAAATAGTTTCCCATCAAACATGAGACTTTCTTAAGCTCACTTTCTTTCATGAAACATAGACTGGAAAAGTATAATTAAGAGCCAAAGGGTTTCAGAAAGGCTTACCTTTGTCTATGCCTCATTGATTGATATTCATTCACATATATGCTCAGTAAAAACCCACACGAGCCTGGTTCTATAACTTCGAACTGGTTTGATTATTTCAGTGAAGATTGAGATATTACACATTATAATAAAAAGCATGAACACTATGGTTACCGGAAGTTTAGGTTCCATACTTTATCATAGAAATAAATACAGGTGGGAGGATTGCTGGAGGCCAGGAGTTCCAGACCAGCCTGGTCAACACAGCAAGACCCTGTCTCTACCTAAAAATTTAAAAAAATTAGCCAGGATGGTGGCACACATCTGTAGTCCCAGCTACTCAGAAGGCTGAGTGAGGAGGATGGCTTGAGCCCAAAAGATCGAGGATGTGGTGAGCTGTGATAATGCCACTGCACTATAGCCTGGGTGACAGAGAGAGACCCTGTCTGAAAAAAAAAAAAAAAAAAAAAAAGAAGGGGGGGCAGAAACAAATACTGTGTTGTTATATTGTTTACTTAGTTCTTTTTTTACTGACCACTCTTTTTGTTGAACTTCATAACAGCTTTTTAAATCTTCCAAAAGCTGTAAACATGCTTCTTGTTATTCTAAGCCAGAGGTTGGCAAATTATGTCCCACAGGACAAATCTGGCTCATATCCTGTTTTGGAAATAGAGTCTTATTGGAACAGAGTCGTGCCCATTTGTCTGTGGCTCTTACCTCCCTATAATAGCAGAGTTTTGTAGTCGCAAAAGAAACTATGTGGCCTACAAAGCCTAAAATATTTATTATCTGGCTCTTTTCAGAAAAATTCTGCCAACTTTGCTCTTACTGGTTACAAAATACTCAGGAGCTAACTTTTCTTTTATGTGGTTGGCATAATTGCTATATTTTTCTCAGAAACTGTCTGGCTTTATAACTTAAACACTGCCTCCTTAATATATACATCTGTATGTAAGCATTTGTCTTATAATTACTATTAGTAAAAAGTAGAAAGAAATATAAGTACAAAAATGTTCCATTTTATTTATATCTTAAGATGTCCAAGGTTAATATAAATTATATTTAAGGCTGATGAATACAACTATAATTATTATATGATAAATATAGAAAATATTTTGCTCAATACATTAAAAACAATAGATTTTGTTTACACGTTCCTAGTGGATACTGAATACTACATTATGATATTTTATTTTAACCTTTCTTTATTTATTTAAACTGTGGAGTATTCATAGCATGTACGAATGCAGAAGATTTTCATAAATAGCATTAATAATTTTTAAGTATTGCATTCATTACCATTCAATTAAATTTTGTTTTTCCGTAACATGTATTTCCATAATTGAAATGATGATACATGGCAAAATATTATTGATTCTACATATAACATTTCACAGATGTAAATAATATGTATGGAAAGGTCAAGCTGAATAATTGATAGTTGTCTATAGAGATTAGTACAATTTTTGATAATTTCTTGCTAATATTGATTGTAAATTAATAGATACTAAAATTTTAATCCAAATTCGTATCTATAATGAATACTTAAAATACTTCTAGTCTCAGAATATATCTTACATTCAGATTTTGAATTAGATTATTTCTAGATTTTCTAACTTATATGTACTTTTACCATACAAAATTTGATATGAAGTATATACTTAGAGTGAGACTTCATTGAACCAGATATTACTTAAAATAGTGTTAGAATGATTCAGACATTATTTACATGATATGAAAATGTAAATTCTATTTTTTCCAGTCATAATTTAAATTTTCTTGATGTTACTGTATTAAGAAACTCAAAGAATTTTTAAAGTGACGCCCCAGTTTTTTATATTACATGCTTCTCACAATTAATTTTGGAAGAGATAACTTTATTTTCTTTCTGTCTTCAATAATATGTCATTAAAATGCAATTTTTCCCTGAATAACATCACTTTCCCCAGCATCAACTCCAATATAGTTTAAAGAAGATTAATTGACATATCCACTGAAAATTGTATTTGATAATCTAATTATAGTTTAGAGTTTGACACTCATTATAAGACAAATTTTTCCTTTCATAGAAAAGAAAAATCAAATGACATGTATAGTAAACAAACAATAATATTATTGTTCTTATTTCATAATTAAAATAGGAATACATAAATTTCAAATAAACATAATCATGTTGGTTTAGGTGGATATATTGATGCACTTTCTGAAAGCTTGAATACTATTATTCATTATGATATTATTTATTTCTTCTATGGAGGGCTGTGTTATGTTAGAATTATCAAAATGGATGTTTGTGGCAACTAGGTAATAAATGGAGTTTTAGTCCATGTTCAAATCCCAAGAAGCAGAATCACCCAGTAGTTATTTCCTCTGTTCTTGAGTAATAAGTAAAATAGACATTCTCAGCAACAGGCAGAATTTTCAAACTGGCTCCCTGACTCATGCACTGAGTGCCATTATGTTGCAAAGTAAGTACATCTTTAGCAACATTGCTTCCTTGGGTGAATTGCAGAAATTAGGTAGAGAGTGTTATGGTCTCCATGTTTTTGTTCCCCAGAATCCATATTTTGAAACTTAAACTAAGATGATACCAAAGCATAAAATTTTCTGAAACTAGAAGAAAAACCAAAACCAGACACCCATGGTGTTAATTTGGGAGGCATGAAAGCTGTGAGGAGCAGAAGTTTGTAAGCTTATTATAACAGTTTTAGAAATGAAATCCTTTTCCTTTATGCATTGTATTTAGGCATTTATAAGAAAAATGCAGAAAATTAAAGCCTTAACAAGTTGAAATTACTTGTTATGTCATTTGTTTGTAATAGTCATTCTAAAGGTCACATTAACTGTGTTTTTCATATTTGCTAAGAACAAACACATTTCTAGGGCGTTCTGCACTCCCGTGTTCTATCACATGAAGTACAATAGCACAGTCTAGGAAAATATCTTTCGTTTTGATAAATGAACATGTCTAAGGGGTTACATGCAGATAAGCAGGTATGCTTGAAAACTGTGTCACACTTGAGAATTTGCTATTTATTAATGCATCCTTCTCCATGTTCTTCCATGTTTCTTATTTATTGATTTGGAAAATTTGTTAGATATGATAAATATCATTAATTATGATTCCACTAACTTATAATGTTATTTTGCCTAAGGAAGTTGGCCTTTTCTTCATGTGTCTTTTCTTCTTTCTTTCCTATTTCTTTATTTTCTTCATTTCATTCCCTATTGGTTCTTCCCTCCCATTGCCTTCTTTTCCCTCTCTTGCTTCCATGCTTTACTGCACTTTTTCAGGAATAGTACATAATTTTTCCAAAATATTTCAAATTCTTTTATAATTGTAATTATTGATAGTATTCTAGATCATTTACATGACAATTAATTTTAACAATCTTTTCAAAATTAAAAAAAGTAAAATATAATGAATATGTAGTTTGCTAAGATTAAATTATTATTACACTAAAATTAAATATTCTTAATCAATTAACTTTTTTAATTGGAGAAAATTATTTATAAACTGCTTTATTCTGTTGCAAGTAATGCGCTTTTCCTAGATTCTAAAATATTGCACTTTTAACTCTTCAATTACAACAGTAATTGTAAATTCCTTCAAGATAACTTTTATCAGGATTTCTAATGCTGAGACAATTTTGCAGATCATCAGAACACTGCAAAAAAGTCATTAGTAAGTTAGCCAGATGTTTCAACAAATGTATTGAGTAGAAGCCTAATAAAAAACATTACTCAATACATTTATTGAGAGATGCTGGCTAATACTTTTTAAAAAGTTAAAGGTAGATTTTTAAAAAGTTGACTAATTAATATAACTGTAACTCAATATTAAACTAATTGTTTCTTCTATTCAAGTATGTTTCTTGAAAAGGGCTTATCTCTTTGTGTTCATTGAATTTCTTTTCTTTCTATGCACTGACTTACTGTTAAGCGCCAGGTACTATTTTAAATACAAGCATTACATCATTAAATAATCATACTATGTGTGGGATAATTTAATACAGTACTTTTACACATTAGGAAACTAAGGATTATGTAGCTACTGTATCTTATCTGAGTAAGTGACAGCTAGTAAGGATAGAGCTGGTATATGAGACTAAGTCTAACTCTAAAGCTTATTTTCCCATTTCCAGTTTTGTATTTTGACAATAGTATGTGAAAATAAAACATAATTTTTAAATATTTAATTCATTTTAGTATTTTATTTTTGATAATATTTTATTAATAGGTATGTGTATTTGCATTTATATGCATACACCAACAAATATACACATTTATATAAATATATATGTATATCTACATAGACACATAAATAAATTATTCTGAAGTGTTGGGTAACAAAAGGAAAAAACTCAGGTAATTTTACTTAATGTGCAGACTTCAGCTTGCTGTTAGCAGTGATTATTGTAAAGTATTAAATTATAATTCCTTCAGCTTGAATTATTCGAATAATGATAGAGTTGCTGAAGGAAAGTCTGTTGCATTTCCTAATGCTTACAAGAAAATATAGTATATTGCCATGCACTTGTCTTATTTCACATTACTTACTAATTTGTAACCAGGCAGCAATTTATCAATGAAATCATTTTTCATCATTAGGATTTTGTAAATGCATCTTTTCTATTGCAAGATATACTTTTATCAAGAGTATTTATGTCTAGAAGTTATATGAGAAGAGTTCTGAAAAATTCGATCAATTGCATTGTCAGCATGGAGAATATTGACTGAAACAATTATTCAGTTTAACTGTGGAATGATTTGTTCTTCATATACTTAATAGTATTAGCAAGGCTAGAAACTAGCATTTATGAAATGCTTTCTGTTTTGCAGGCACTATTCTGAGAGTTTTTTCTTAAACAAGCTAATGTAAATAAAAATAATTAGCTCAGTCTTATTAGTAAGTACAGTAGTATTATTTTCTATTTTACATAGAAATTAGTAAAGAAAATGAGTCTCACAGGCAGAAAATGAGGGTAATTGTCTATTCACATGTATAGACTAAACCAAAATCAATCTGTTACTAACGGTTCAAAAAGAAACCTATTTTCATGATAATATTTCAATTTCATTTATTTCACTTATCTATTTAATATATAAATATTATGTGCCAGACACTAGGACACTCAGTGTTAAAGACACAACATTAATCAAAATAGTACAAAACATTTTCTCACATAAACTAAATATCCTAAAGTTAGAAATAGACAGTAAACTATATATATATATATACACATATATATGTGTATATATGTACATATATACACATATATATGTGTATATATATACATATATATGTGTATATATGTACATATATACACATATATATGTGTATATATATATGTCAGACCGTGATAAATGCCACGAAGAAACCAATGTTGAGTAAAAATATAGAAAAATACATTTGGAGGCTGTCTTTTAAAAAGGAAGTCTGGAAAGGTAACGAGGTATTCTCTAACAAGGCGACATAGGAGCAGATAACTGAAGGAGGTGAGAGAGGGGGCCATGAATCCATCTAGAGCACAAACAATCCAAACAGGAGAAAACTCATGCAATCCTGATGTATGCTCATGTTTGACATGTTTGAAGAATAGCAAAGGGGCCAGTAAAGCAGAATCTGGTAGAAGACTAAGTCAGGACGCAGGCAGTGGCCAGATTATGTTTCTATGTAAACCATCAAATCAACAGGCTATTAAAAGACTTTGATTTTTACCCAGAGTGATATGTAAGGTACAGGAACATTTTGATGAGATGGATGTTTAAAATTGCCTTTTATTTTAAGTGAAATACTCTTACTGTTTTGTGGCAAATGGAGTCTAGAGTAGTAAGGGTGTAAACAGGGAATATTAAGTTAGTCTATTATAATAGTCCAGGCAAGTAATAATGGTGGGCTTCGACCAGAGTAATGTTAGTGGGGGTAGTTAAGTTATACAGATTTGGCTATGCTTTGATGATAGACCCAAGAAGATTTGCTGATATGTGGGTGTAAAAGATACACAGAATTCAGGTATGACTCTACAGTCATAGGCCTGAGCAGAAGAGTGAATGGAGAAGCCATTTATTCAGATGAGAAAGATTGTAGTAGAATCAAGTTTAGAAGAGAAAATTATTTAGTTTAGGTCATATTGAGTTATAAGTACCTATTAAATACCTATGTACATATTTCAAATAGGCAGTCAGATATATGAATCAGAATTTGAACTGCAGGTAGACTTTTGAGTCATCAATAGGCAGTACTGTATTTAAAGCCATAAAATATGGTGAGATCCATTGTAATTGAGTGTAGATATGAAAATAAAAAAAAAAAAAAGAGGCCCAAGAAATGAGATTGGGTCACCATCTCACCCTTTAGAGAGAGAGAAGATGAGCAGGAAGGAATCCACAACAGACTATGAAGGAGTTTCCAGCAAGGTAGAAGGAGAATCAAAAAGAGAATTGTGTACTTTTGATAAAAATTACAAAAGTTTTAAAGAAGAGGAAACGATATGCTGACACAATTTTAAAATTGCTGAAAAGTGCCCATTGGATTTAGCTTTATGGAGATCTTGGTGACTAACAAGAGGAATTCGGCGGAGAAGTAGAATTCAGTGGGATGAAATCAATGTGTAGACAGCAAGTTTAGACAATTGTTTTATTTTTTAAAAACTTTACCAAGGTATATTTTCTACATCATAAAGTAGACAGTACTTTTGAGTGTTGATGTAAATGGGAGTATTGCTGTAAATTGGAGAAGCAGCTGGACTATAATATAAGGTGAAGGGAGGTGGGTTTCTAAATTTTAGTTAGTTAATTAATTTGTTTTTAAATGGGAGAGATTTCAGTATGAATATGATGATGGGAACCAACCGAGACATTTATACAGAAGGGAAAAACATGCAAAGAGCAAAACTCAAAAGTGTGTGAAGTAGAGGAGATAGTATACAGGGCAGAAGTTGAGAGGTTAGCTTTATCTAAGAGGAAAGACAATGTACCTTCTTATAATAGGAAGGAAGGTAGCATATGTAGGTAGAGATGCAGGTCGGTGGGTATAGTTGTTGGTGGAGGTTTTTGTAAAGCCTCTACTGATTGGTTTCATTTTCTCAGTGAAGCTTAAAGCACAGTCATCAACTAAAGGTGTAAGTGTCTGTGTGTTGATGGGGTAGGGTCTCTGGAAGTCTGACTAGAGAGAAGACAATATGAAATAGCCCTTGAGAGAATGAACCAGTTAAGAAAATGACGGCTAGATAGTACCAAGTTTCCATGTGAAATTGGAGGTCATGCACTTAAAATAACGTTAATCAGCACAGTTGGACATTTTCTGCAATCACAATTAGAGGTATAGGAGTATGTTCAAGTAGGAACTGAATTAGATTTGATCAGGTGTTAATCTAGGTGTGACTTTGCCCAAGAAGTGGGCAGGGAGGAGGACAGAAACTGAGAACATTACAGTAAGTGAAAAAAGTCAGCCACAGAAAGACAAATACTGCATGATCTGGTTGATGTGGAAATTTAAAAAGTCAGTCTCATAAAAGCAGAGTGGAATGGTGGTTACCAGAGTTTGGGGATGTTGGGAAGACGTTGGTCAAAAGATACAAAATTACAATCAGACAAGAGGATTAAATTCACGATATGTATTGTATAGCATGGTGACTATAGTTAATGAGGATATATTGTATTATTGAAAAATGCTGGGTGAAGGAGCCAAGATGGCCGAATAGGAACAGCTCCGGTCTACAGCTCCCAGCGCGAGGGACGCAGAAGACGGGTGATTTCTGCATTTCCATCTGAGGTACCGTGTTCATCTCATTAGGGAGTGCCAGACAGTGGGCGCAGGTCAGTGGGTGAGTGCACCGTGTGCCAGCTGAAGCAGGGACGAGGCATTGCCTCACTCGGGAAGCACAAGGGATCAGGGAGTTCCCTTTCCAGGGGTGACAGACGGCACCTGGAAAATCGGACCACTCCCACCCGAATACTGTGCTTTTCCGACGGGCTTACGAAACGGTGCCCCAGGAGAGTATAGCCCGCACCTGGCTCAGAGGGTCCTACGCCCACGGAGTCTCCCCGATTGCTAGCACAGCATTCTGAGATCAAACAGCAAGTCGGCAGCGAGGCTGGGGGAGGGGCGCCCGCCATTGCCCAGGCTCGCTTAGGTAAACAAAGCAGCCAGAAAGCTTGAACTGGGTGGAGCCCACCACAGCTCAAGGAGGCCTGCCTGCCTCTGTAGGCTCCACCTCTGGGGGCAGGGCACAGACAAAAAGACAGCAGTAACCTCTGCAGACTTAAATGTCCCTGTCTGACAGCTTTGAGGAGAGCAGTGGTTCTCCCAGCACGCAACTGGAGATCTGAGAAAGGGCTGACTGCCTCCTCACGTGGGTCCCTGACCCCTGACCCCCGAGCAGCCTAACTGGGAGGCACCCCCCAGCAGGGGCAGACTGACACCTTGCACGGCCGGCCAGGTACTCCAACAGACCTGCAGCTGAGGGTCCTGTCTGTTAGAAGGAAAACTAACAGAAAGGACATCCACACCAAAAACCCATCTGTACATCACCATCATCAAAGACCAAAAGTAGATAAAACCACAAAGATGTGGAAAAAACAGAGCAGAAAAACTGGAAACTCTAAAAAGCAGAGTGCCTCTCCTCCTCCAAAGGAACGCAGTTCCTCACCAGCAACGGAACAAAGCTGGACAGAGAATGACTTTGACGAGCTGAGAGAAGAAGGCTTCAGACGATCAAATTACTCCGAGCTACAGGAGGATATTCAAACCAAAGGCAAAGAAGTTGAAAACTTTGAAAAAAATTTAGAAGAATGTATAACTAGAATAACCAATACAGAGAAGTGCTTAAAGGAGCTGATGGAGCTGAAAACCAAGGCTCGAGAACTACGTGAAGAATGCAGAAGCCTCAGGAGCCGATGCGATCAAATGGAAGAAAGGGTATCAGCCCTGGAAGATGAAATGAATGAAATGAAGCGAGAAGGGAAGTTTAGAGAAAAAAGAATAAAAAGAAACGAGCAAAGCCTCCAAGAAATGTGGGACTATGTGAAAAGACCAAATCTACGTCTGATTGGTGTACCTGAAAGTGACGGGGAGAATGGAAACAAGTTGGAAAACACTCTGCAGGATATTATCCAGGAGAACTTCCCCAATCTAGCAAGGGAGGCCAACATTCAGTTTCAGGAAATACAGAGAACACCACAAAGATACTCCTCGAGAAGAGCAAATCCAAGACACATAATTGTCAGATTCACCAAAGTTGAAATGAAGGAAAAAATGTTAACGGCAGCCAGAGAGGAAGGTCGGGTTACCATCAAAGGGAAGCCCATCAGACTAACAGCGGATCTCTCTGCAGAAACCCTACAAGCCAGAAGAGAGTGGGGGCCAATATTCAACATTCTTAAAGAAAAGAATTTTCAACCCAGAATTTCATATCCAGCCAAACTAAGCTTCATAAGTGAAGGAGAAATAAAATACTTTACAGACAAGCAAATGCTGAGAGATTTTGTCACCAACAGGCCTGCCCTAGAAGAGCTCCTGAAGGAAGTGCTAAACATGGAAAGGCACAACCGCTACCAGCCACTGCAAAATCATACCGAAATGTAAAGACCATCGAGACTGGGAAGAGACTGCATCAACTAACGAGCAAAATAACCAGCTAACATCATAATGACAGGATCAGATGCACACATAACAATATTAACTTTAAATGTAAATGGACTAAATGCTCCAATTAAAAGACACAGACTGGCAAATTGGATAAAGACTCAAGACCCATCAGTGTGCTGTATTCAGAAACCCATCTCACGTGCAGAGACACACATAGGCTCAAAATAAAAGGATGGAGGAAGATCTACCAAGCAAATGGAAAACAAAAAAAGGCAGGGGTTGCAATCCTAGTCTCTGATAAAACAGACTTTAAACCAACAAAGATAAAAAGAGACAAAGAAGGCCATTACATAATGGTAAAGGGATGAATTCAACAAGAAGAGCTAACTATCCTAAATATATATGCACCCAATACAGGAGCACCCAGATTCATAAAGCAAGTCCTGAGTGAGCTACAAAGAGTCTTAGACTCCCACACATTAATAATGGGAGACTTTAACACCCCACTGTCAACATTAGACAGATCAACGAAACAGAAAGTCAACAAGGATACCCAGGAATTGAACTCAGCTCTGCACCAAGTGGACCTAACAGACATCTACAGAACTCTCCACCCCAAATCAACAGAATATACATTTTTTTCAGCACCACACCACACCTATTCCAAAATTGACCATATACTTGGAAGTAAAGCTGTCCTCACTAAATGTTAAAGAACAGAAATTATAACAAACTATCTCTCAGATCACAGTGCAATCAAGCTAGAACTCAGGATTAAGAATCTCACTCAAAACCGCTCAACTACATGGAAACTGAACAACCTGCTCCTGAATGACTACTGGGTACATAACGAAATGAAGGCAGAAATAAAGATGTTCTTTGAAACCAACGAGAACCAAGACACAACATACCAGAATCTCTGGGATGCATTCAAAGCAGTGTGTAGAGGGAAATTTATAGCACTAAACGCCCACAAGAGAAAGCAGGAAAGATCCAAAATTGACACCCTAACATCACAATTAAAAGAACTAGAAAAGCAAGAGCAAACACATTCAAAAGCTAGCAGAAGGCAAGAAATAACTAAAATCAGAGCAGAACTGAAGGAAATAGAGACACAAAAAACCCTTCAAAAAATAAATGAATCCAGGAGCTGGTTTTTTGAAAGGATCAACAAAATTGATAGACCGCTAGCAAGATTAATAAAGAAAAAAAGAGAGAAGAATCAAATAGATGCAATAAAAAATGATGAAGGGGATATCACCACCGATCCCACAGAAATACAAACTACCATCAGAGAATATTACAAACACCTCTACGCAAATAAACTAGAAAATCTAGAAGAAATGGATAAATTCCTCAACACATACACTCTCCCAAGACTAAACCAGGAAGAAGCTGAATCTCTGAATAGACCAATAACAGGAGCTGAAATTGTGGCAATAATCAATAGCTGACCAACCAAAAAAAGTCCAGGACCAGATGGGTTCACAGCCGAATTCTACCAGAGGTACAAGGAGGAGCTGGTACCATTCCTTCTGAAACTATTCCAATCAATAGAAAAAGAGGGAATCCTCCCTAACTCATTTTCTGAAGCCAGCATCATCCTGATACCAAAGCCTGGCAGAGACACAACAAAAAAAGAGAATTTTAGACCAATATCCTTGATGAACATTGATGCAAAAATCCTCAATAAAATACTGGCAAACAGAATCCAGCAGCACATCAAAAAGCTTATCCACCATGATCAAGTGGGCTTCATCCCTGGGATGCAAGGCTGGTTCAATATATGCAAATCAATAAATGTAATCCAGCATATAAACAGAACCAAAGACAAAAACCACATGATTATTTCAATAGATGCAGAAAAGGCCTTTGACAAAATTCAACAACCCTTCATGCTAAAAACTCTCAATAAATTAGGTATTGATGGGACGTATCTCAAAATAATAAGAGCTATTTATGACAAACCCACAGCCAATATCATACTGAATGGGCAAAAACTGGAAGCATTCCCTTTGAAAACTGGCACAAGACAGGGATGCCCTCTCTCACCACTTCTATTCAACATAGTGTTGGAAGTTCTGGCCAGGGCAATTAGGCAAGAGAAGGAAATCAAGGGTATTTAATTAGGAAAAGAGGAAGTCAAATTGTCCCTGTTTGCAGATGACATGATAGTATATCTAGAAAACCCCATTGTCTCAGCCCAAAATCTCCTTAAGCTGATAAGCAACTTCAGCAAAGTCTCAGGATACAAAATCAATGTACAAAAATCACAAGCATTCTTATACACCAATAACAGACAAACAGAGAGCCAAATCATGAGTGAACTCCCATTCACAATTGCTTCAAAGAGATTAAAATACCTAGGAATCCAACTTACAAGGGATGTGAAGGACCTCTTCAAGGAGAACTACAAACCACTGCTCAAGGAAATAAAAGAGGATACAAACAAATGGAAGAACATTCCATGCTCATGGGTAGGAAGAATCAATATCATGAAAATGGCCATCCTTCCCAAGGTAATTTAAAGATTCAATGCCATCCCCATCAAGTTACCAATGACTTTCTTCACAGAATTGGAAAAAACTACTTTAAAGTTCATATGGAACCAAAAAAGAGCCCGCATCGCCAAGTCAATCCTAAGCCAAAAGAACAAAGCTGGAGGCATCACGCTACCTGACTTCAAACTATACTACAAGGCCACAGTAACCAAAACAGCATGGTACTGGTACCAAAACAGAGATATAGATCAATGGAACAGAACAGAGCCATCAGAAATAATGCCACATATCTACAACTATCTGATCTTTGGCAAACCTGACAAAAACAAGAAATGGGGAAAGAATTCCCTATTTAATAAATGGTGCTGGGAAAACTGGCTAGCTATATGTAGAAAGCTGAAACTGGATCCCTTCCTTACACCTTATACAAAAATCAGTTCAAGATGGATTGAAGACTTAAATGTTAGACCTAAAACCATAAAAACCCTAGAAGAAAACCTAGACAATACCATTCAGGACATAGGCATGGGCAAGGACTTCATGTCTAAAACACCAAAAGCAATGGCAACAAAAGCCAAAATTGACAAATGGGATCTAATTAAGCTAAAGAGCTTCTGCACAGCAAAGGAAACTACCATCAGAGTGAACAGGCAACCTACAAAATGGGAGAAAATTTTCACAACCTACTCATCTGACAAAGGGCTAATATCCAGAATCTACAATGAACTCCAACAAATTTACAAGAAAAAAACAAACAACCCCATCAAAAAGTGGGCAAAGGACATGAACAGACACTTCTCAAAAGAAGACATTTATGCAGCCAAAAAACACATGAAAAAATGCTCACCATCACTGGCCATCAGAGAAATGCAAATCAAAACCACAATGAGATACCATCTCACACCAGTTAGAATGGCAATCATTAAAAAGTCAGGAAACAACAGGTGCTGGAGAGGATGTGGAGAAATAGGAACACTTTTACACTGTTGGTGGGACTGTAAACTAGTTCAACCCTTGTGGAAGTCAGTGTGGCGATTCCTCAAGGATCTAGAACTAGAAATACATTTGACCCAGCCATCCCATTACTGGGTATATACCCAAAGGACTATAAATCATGCTGCTATAAAGACACATGCACACGTATGTTTATTGCAGCATTATTCACAATAGCAAAGACTTGGAACCAACCCAAATGTCCAACAATCATAGACTGGATTAAGAAAATGTGGCACATATACACCATGGAATACTATGCAGCCATAAAAAATGATGAGTTCATGTCCTTTGTAGGGGCATGGATGAAATTGGAAATCATCATTCTCAGTAAACTATCGCAAGAACAAAAAACCAAACACCGCATATTCTCACTCATAGGTGGGAATTGAACAATGAGAACACATGGACACAGGAAGGGGAACATCACACTCTGGGGACTGTTGTGGGGTGGGGGGAGGGGGGAGGGATAGCATTGGGAGATATACCTAATGCTAGGTGAGGAGTTGGTGGGTGCAGCGCACCAGCATGGCACATGTATACATATGTAACTTACCTGCACGTTGCGCACATGTACCATAGAGCCTAAAGTATAATAATAATAATAATAATAATAATAATAATAAAAGAAAAAAAAAGATAAATGCTAAGAAAGTGGATGTTAAATGTTCTCACTGCAAAAGTGATAACTATGTGAGGTCATGCTATTTTAATTAGCTCAGTTTAACTATTCTGCAATGTGTGTATACCTCAAAACATCACAATAAACACAAACAATATTATCTGTCTATTTAAAATAAAAATAAATAAATAAATTTGAAAATAAAAAAAAACTGATACTGTCTCCTAAGGAGGGATTATAATGATGCTCCATGGAATATAAACTGAATAAAAAGACACTGAGATCCTGAAGCAGGGGAAGATCAATGAAAAGCTTGGAGTCAATAACTTAGAGATCCTGATGCCATCAAAATATTTCATACAGGCCTTTCATGAATAGGAAAAAGGTGACTTGTTGGCTTTTAGTTCAGCCTTAAAAAATATGTCTTCCAGTTACCTGCGGAATTTCATTTTCTTAATGTCTGTGAATCAATTGATTTCAGTGATTCTAACTAAATCGTGATTTTTGCCTGAGGCGTAAGTCCTATTTCTATGTGATTTTTTGCTGAATAAGACAACTTGGATTGCGTGTGAGGAATCAGTAGTTTTTATATCTTTCAAAAATAAGCATGCTTTTGAAAGCAGTAGGGTAACATGGAACCTATGGTAATTATTTGCAATAGTGTTGAGTAGCGCATTCAGAATTTATGCAGCAGAAACTTTTAGCTTGAATGAATTAAAGCTTTCGGATTTGAAAACCTGTCTGTTTCTTAATATAATCAGATATGTGAGTCTCTGTAAACTTTCTTTGCTTTCAAAGGCAAACATAACTAATAATTTCTGTAAAGGTCTTGAATGGTTGCAACATCTGTTCTTGGTTTACTATAAAAACCATGTCTCTGATCTCATGTGTTGAACTACTGTATGTTTGCCACTGTCTATTTCCTGTGAAAAAATCCATCGAACAATAATAGCTTTTGTTCCTAATGTTCCAACCACTAAAACAGCTGAACAAATAACATCCATGCTTTCATTTGGAATAATTTATTCCATGTACATGTTTATGCAGAGTCAGTTGGCTTATTGGATGTTTCATCATTTAAAAATCAAATTTCAGAATTTTAGACTACTGAAAACTCTGGTCTAATAGTTTCCTCATGTTTATAGTAATTCTCTTAACGGCATTTCCTTCCTAATTCATCATCGTATTTTGTGTAGGGTTTGGTATATGAGTAGAAGTGGTTAAAATTCCCTGCATTAACAAAGTGAGTGAAAATTTCCATTCGAGGCCACACATTTTGCAAATAACATTAAAAGATTAAATAATTTGGCATTTGAGCCGTAAAAAGTAACTATTTCTACTCTTTTGTTGCCTAAAGAAATAATAACTATACAGTAGTAATGATACAAATTATAATACATTTGCCTTGACTCAACACACTCCAGATGACTTAATGATGGGGCAGCAACACAGAGCAAGCCTCACTTCCATTCCACAAAAATCTTAGTACATAAACTTAACTAGCCCAGACATGGAAGAAGTTTTGCACTGATTAAATAAGACATAAAAAATACTCATTAAAAGTTAGAAAAATAAGTTATTTAAAAGTCAGTTTTAAATCATTTGCAGTGCCACCAGTTTGGAATTTTTTAACATACTTTTTTTTGTTTCTAAAAATTTGGAATAATAATTTAGAATCCATTTACCACAACATCCCACTGAAAGTCAAAAATTTGCAGTGGATCATTCACCTATACAGTTGATTCAGTGTTTAATAACAGTCTACCTAGAAGGCTCAGGATGCCTAATGTTTTCAATTTATGTTCACATATTACAATGTATGAATAAAATGAGTTTAAGTTTTAAGGTTTGAGTTTTCAGGTTTAAGGTTTGAAAGTTTGAGTTTGAAATACCAGCATTTGAGAGGTTAATATTTCATCAGAATTCCACTGCCTTAAGGAATAACCACTTTCTTGTTTGCCCTGTGTTCTAGTTCAGGAAATAATGAAATTATGACTGTATTAGTTCGCTAGAGTTTCCATAACCAAGTACCACACACCGGGTGGCTTAGGACAATAGAAGTGTATTACGTACAGTTTTAGAGGCCAGAATCTGAAATCAGTGTCAGCCAGGTCCCACTCCTCCTGGAGGTAACTATGGCAGGATCTCTCCTGGATTCTGGTAGTTCCTTGGCTTCTGACAGCAAAACTTCCATCTTCACATGGCATTCTCCCTGTGTACGTGTCTCTATTTTGAAAATTTCTCTTTTTTATAAGTACACAATTTACATTGGATTAGGGTTCATTCTAATGACTTCATTTTAACTCCATTGCCTTTGTAAAGGCCTTATTGCCGAAAAAGATAAAATTCTGAGGTACTAGGGATTAGGGCTTCAGTGTTTCTTTTTCTGGGGACAGAATTTAGCCCACAACAATGGTCTTTGTCATAGGTATGGCATACGTATGATTTGCAACTGAAGTGTTCTCAACAATTTTTACATTTTTAAAATTATATATATATATGATTAGTAATAAATAGTTTAGTCAGTCATATATAAAGATATTATTCACGATTATGTCTTGGAGAATACGATAACTTAGTAACTACTTCCCAAATCCAAATTTCCTTAGCTTTGGGACTCTCACTAAATCTCATTCTCCCCACATTTCAGGGAAGTGGATGACCGCTTTTTGCAGCTCACCATGAATCTCTGCTGGAGTCGAGCTCTTCTCCTTAGTGGTGAGCATAGCTCCAGTTATTGATATCGGCGTCACATCAAAAGCTCTTATAGCTACATACATGCAATTTCTGATGGCTTCTCTGGTGATTTATGGTTAATTTCTTATTTTATGTATGACTTGCCAGAAGGCCAAACAAGAAAGGATTGCAAATATTCTACACAGTTTCATAATATTGCATGCTTTCTTCCCACTCTTTTTTCTACAATAAAAATTTGATTTTACATGTGCATTACTAATTCATTGAAAGATAATCTTTCACACAAAAGAGGATTAATTCATAGATTATATTCAATTAATTTAAAAATACTTGCTGTTTAGTTATTACTAATTATTGACTTCATTTAGATGCAGCTTCCTGTTAAACAATGACTTCTTTCATGTTTCTTTTTAAGAACAAATATTTGAAAAAAATAAAAATGTTACCAGCTTTACTGAGGTACAGTTGACAAATAAACATTGTATATATTTGCAATGTACAAAGATGTTTTTATAAGCTTATACATTGTAAAATAATGATAATGACCACAACCAAGATAATT
Organism: Pongo abelii; assembly: GCF_028885655.2. Classification (NCBI taxonomy): domain Eukaryota; kingdom Metazoa; phylum Chordata; class Mammalia; order Primates; family Hominidae; genus Pongo; species Pongo abelii. The sequence goes on from NC_071992.2 coordinate 92,530,631, forward strand.
AGCATATTTGCCACGTCACAAAGTTGCCTTTTTTGAGATGAAAATATTTAAGATCTACTCAGTTAGCAAATTTCAAGAATATGATTTAATATTATTAACTAGAGTCGCCATAGTGTATATCAGTCTTCAGAACTTATTCATCTTGCATAACTGAATCTTTTTGACCAGCATTTATTCATTTCCCTTACCCCTCAGTCCCTGGCAATACCATTCTATTATATACTTCCCTGAGTTTGACTTTGTGAGATTCCACATGTTAAGTGAGAACATGCAACATTTGTCTTTTTGTGCCTGACTTATTTCACCTAACATAATGTCCTCCAGTCACATCTATGTTGCTGCAAGTGACAGGATTTTATTCTTATGGCTGAATAGTATTCTACTGTGTATATATGCCACATTTTCTTTTTCTTTTTCGTCTATCAGTGGACACAGATCTTGGCTATTATGAATAATGCTGCAATGAGATGGGATTTCAGATATCGCTTTGAAATACTGATTTTAATTTTTTTGGATATATATACCCAGAAGGGGGATTGCAATTCAACATCATTTTTTGGTAAATATTATCAACAAACTAGGCATAGAAGGAATGGACCTCAACTTGATAAAGGCCATATATGACGAGCCCCAAACTAACATTATACTTAATAGTGACAAGCTGAAATATTTTCTTCTAACTTCCAGAACAGGATGAGAATGTCCACTCTCACTTTGTCTATTCAACATACTACTGGAAATGCTAGCCAGAGCAATTAGACAAGAGGAGAAATAAAAGCCCTCCAAAAAGGAAAAAATCAAATTGTATCCACAGATATACAAAATATTATATAGAGAAAACCCTAGAAACTCCATCCAAAAATTATTAGAACTAATAAACATATTCAGTACGTTGCATGATACAAAATCAACATATAAAAATTCATTTTATTTCTATCTGCCAACAACAAACTATCCAAAAAAGAAATTAAAAAAAAATCCCATATATAGTAACCTCAAAAAATAGAATGTTTATGAATAAGTTTAAATAAGGAGATGAAACATCTGTGCAGTGAAACCTATAAAATATTGGTGAAAGAAATTGAAGAAGACTCAAATAAATGAAAGGACAATCTGTTCATAGATTGGAAAAATTAATATGATTAACATGTCCATACTACCCAAAGTGATTTACAGAGTCAATGAAATCCTGATCAAAATTTTCTGCACATTTTTTAAAGAAATAGAAAAACAATGTTGAAATTCATAGAAAGCCACAAAAGACTGCAAATAGCCAAAACAATCATGAGCAAAAAGAACAAAACTGGGTGGATAAAACACAACAAAATAAAACATAATAAAGACACTATAGTCATCTACCAGGGATGCTGGATTATTTCATATGTAAGACAATTTGATTTTAAACTTTTCCAATGCATTCTGATATTTTTCCTTTTCAGGCTATTTATTTCTGTTTTATTGTAGTCTGTACATTAAAGATATTTCACAAATCACTAATGTGTAACTTCTCATAGTTTGAAAGCCTCTGAGAATCTGGGATTTGGACACACACACACACACACACACACAAACAAATTTATATTCCTGTACAGGAAACAATGATGCCCACCTGGTAATCTACTGGCCAATATTGCATGTTTGCTGCTGTGTATTCTTATTTCTGCATACTAGCTCAACATGATTCCAGAATCATGAGATTGCAACTGTTCTCCTTGTGTGAAATCTCTCATCTCTGGGTATAAGATACTCTAAGGCATAATGGGAGCCTATGGTGAAAAAAGATAAATTTAGCTTCTTTATTTTGCTCTCCTATCCATACTTTATTTATTCACTCAATAAGCATTCATTGGGCACCTAGTACATGCAGGGTGTTATGGTAGGCACTGGAATTTTATGAGTAAATTAATGCAGACATGGGCTGTGTCATTACTAAGATTAAAATCTAGTGAGGGAAATTGACAATATATAATCACGCAAAAAATGTAAAATTGCAACATTTTATGACATGTTTGAGAGAGATTCTTTTGCTTCTTAACATCCTTTTCCTACCACTTTCTCCTCCTCTTTCTTTTCTTCCCCTACTAAATATTGTGAATGAAACAATCTTCAGCAGATAAATCTAGGAAAGGCGCCACAAGTGTCTCTCCAGAGAAAAACAATGTGGTGCCACTATACACACACAAATAGCATATTACATTGTATTTTTGGAGAGAAAAAGAAAGAAAAGTAGAAAGGAAGAAAGAAAGGAAGAAAAGAAGAAAGAAAAAATGTCACCTGTCTCAATTCCTGTCAGTTGATTTTCATATACAGATTTGGAATGTAGCTCATTTGAGTTTGAGGATTTCCTGAAATGTATTTTCACAAAACATAATAGCAGTGACCAAATTGTCAGCAAATTTGATTTATTTGATACATGAATTTTCTCATTCCAGACAGACATCTTGCCTTTACTTTTCCTGAGGCAGGTAGAGCCATGTAGATTCACGGGACAAAACAGATTTGCAACTCTTGTTCTTTTCTTTGGACTGATTATTTCTTATTAAAATAGATTCTGCTTAAGTTTCAGTCAGGCTTCCAGTCAGTGATGGTTATCCTGAACAGTATTGGCAGGAGGCTCTGACTTTCACTTGGATTTTGAGCTTTAGTGTCAGGTTGAGTAAGGAGTTGATTAAATTATTTCATTTCATTTCTAAGGTACCATTTTTAAATGTCAAATCATTGTTAGATGCTAGACCTTTCATTGTATTTTAAAGTGTATTTCAACCTACTTTTAAAGAAAAAAATACTCCCCAAAATATTGAATCAATAGAACCTAAACGATGGACATTTATGCAGTCGCATCCACTTGTCTGAAAATGAGACCTGCATTATAGTTACATGGAATCTTCCAAACTTCTTATGATGTTAGGTTGTTAGATTACTTTTCAGTGAGTGTCATGTGTGAATCTCCAGTAATTCTGATTTTCAATGATAACATCCTCAGAATAAAATCTTACGATGAAAAGTACATTTAGTCCTAAAGACACAGATACTGTGTAAAAACTAAAATTTGCCAGACAATCACATTTAATATATTGCTTTCTATAGAACGCCTTGCCTAAATTTAAATATAGCTAAATGTAACATTCGTGTCACATTCGTGTTTTTCAAATCAGGCAACAATTTAGTTAGATGGTTTCATCTTTTTTTGTTTTTTTAATAAAATGTCTTTCAAGCAATAGAAAATGCGAGACTAAGGGCTAAAGCAAGATGCTTGATCAAACATTTCTGTAAGTCATATTCAAGCACCAAATGAAAGCAGATAAAACATTATATTGAACTATATTAAATAATATTATATGATATCAAATCATGTAGCAGTACTCTTCCTAGTATTAAACTTGTGTGGCTATAGTTAGGATAGGGTAAGGTTTTAGGGCTAAAATCCTGGGCTTTTTGGCTAATAAGACTTTGTTCTCTGAGAACAGTTCCATGCCCTTGGGTAAATTATTTCACTTCTCTAAACCTAAACTTCTTCAATTATAAAATGTAGACAAATTACAAAAAAAATGCATTGCAATAAAGAAAATGGCATTAAATTAACTAATTTGCTTAGCATGTTTTGCATAGTACCTGGTAAACAACAATAGTAATAATTGTATTTCCACATTTTCTCTACGTTGCCCGTAATTCATTTCTCAATGTTACCCAAATATGAAGGGCCAGGTAAAAAATCATAGGCAGTACTAATTATCACTGTCCATCTGCAAAGTTCTGTTGTTTGTGAAAATAGAGATTTTTCTTTCTTATCCCTTGTGCTTGTACCCAAAGGGCTCTAAAAATCTAATATGCCTCTTCTTCCTGTAGCCATGTTCATGTCCCCAGTGCCAGTGCTATCCAGTGCCCTCCAGGAATGATGTATTGCTCAAAGTTATATTTCAGCAAGTTTTTATAACATTTCTTCTGACTGCCCTGCTTCTTGTGACTTTAGCTTGCTATCCAGAATCTTATTAGATATTCTTCTATCATCAATTTCTTCATAAGTCTAGCTCAGTGGATCTATTTTATATCAAGTAATGTTTAAACACTACTGGACTGATTGTATTACAGGATTCATTAATCTTGTCGGTTGATATTAACAAACGCCTCTAGAGTATTATTTTCTATTTGGCGGGAATTTTTTCCTGAAAGGGTTAGCTTCATTCTGGATTTGGATATCTACAGAGACTAGCCACTGTTGGTGAAATACATCTTTAGATCCTAAAGATTTTGGTTCATTGGAGTTTATGTTGAAATTCTTTAAAAATCTGAGTGATATTCCTGGCAAATTCAACTTTTAGCATTGAGAATTCATTGGTGCTATCTTTAAAAATTATTAGTTTGCAATAGAGAAAAATAAATCACTGACCTTTTGTCTCCATCCTCAAGTTCATATATTGAAGCCCTAATCCTGAATGTGACTATATTTGGAGAAAGGACTTATAAGAAACAGTTAAGATTAAATGAACTCATACAGGTGAGATCCAAATCTGATAGGATTTGTGGACTTGTAAGAAGAGAAAGAGAGTAAGATTTTTAATACCACTCTTTGCCGTGTGAGGACACACTGTGAAGGCTGTCATCTGCAAATTAGGAAGAACACCCTCATCAAAAACTAAACCCTCTGGTATCTTAATTGTGGACTTTTCAGCCACTAGAACTGTGAGAAAATAAAATTCTGTTGTTTAAGTCAACCAATTTATGGTATTATTTTTTATGGCAAACCAAGTTGACTAATCCACCTCTCATCACATTTTCTTGCCTCCAGGGAACTTGCTTGTCTACTTTTTAAGCAAAATATAGTTATTTTTTATTTTTGTTGGTACATAGGTGGTGTATATATTTATGCGGTACATGACGTTTTGATACAAGTATGCAATGCTTAATAATTACATAATGGAAAATGGGGTATCCGTCACTCCAAGCATTCACCCTTTGTTTTAGAAACAATCCAATTATGCTCCTTTAGTTATTTTAAAATGTAAATTAAATTATTCTAGGCTATAGTCACCATATTGTGCTTGTCCTCTTGATTTCTTTGTCCAACAGTGTTTCAGTCAAGGATTTTCTGCTTAGTTGCATAACTTGTTGACAGGATATACTCTTTTACTTAAAAAAAAGTCAAATTGTCAAAGTTTTTATTATACATATACAAAATTTTATACATAAATAAAATATATTCTTTTTGACCATTATGCTGGGGATTACAATAATCTCAATGTATACAATTATAAATTGTTTAGGACAAAGTAAGCTGTCTAAAATTATAGAAAAGGGGGCAAAATAAATGTTTTTAAATTATAGAAATGAATAATGTAGTTGAACTTTTGTAGAAATACAATGCATAATTTCACAACCCATTTTAAGTTTTTTCATTAAAATGTATTCATTATTAAAATTACAAACAAAATTGTATGTATCATTATAACATGCTGTCTTAGAATATATAGATTGTGGAATGGTTAATGTAGCTAATTAATGAATGTATTACCTCACATAGTCATCATTTTTGTGGTGAGAACACTTAACGTCCATTCTCTCAGCTTTTTTTTTTTTTTTTTTTTTTTTTTTGAGACACACTCTTGCTCTGTCTCCCAGGCTGGAGTGCAGTGGTGCGATATTGGCTCACTGGAGGCTCCGCCTCCCGGGTTCACCCCATTCTCCTACCTCAGCCTCCTGAGTAGCTGGGACTACGGGTGCCCGCCACCACGCCTGGCTAATTTTTTCTATTTTTAGTAGAGACGGGGTTTCACCTTGTTAGCCAGGATGGTCTCAATCTCTTGACCTCTTGATCTGCCCGCCTCGGCCTCCCAAATTGCTGGGATTACAGGCTTGAGCCACCATGCCTGGCCTCTCTTAGCAATTTTTTAGAACACAATGTATTAGTCATTAACTGTAGTCACTAGGCTGTACAATAGGTCCCCCGAATTTACACCTCTTATCTAACGTTTGACCAACATCTCCTCAATTCCTTCTCTCCCCAGTTACTCCAGCCTCTGGTAATCAACTTTCTAGTCTTTACTTCTAGGAGAAGTAGATATAAAATTTCATTTTGATATTTTCATTTCAACAAAACCTAAACATTTAAAAAATATTTTACTCAAAAAGTTTATTGCAACATTATTTTTAGTGATGAAAAATTAAAACCAAACAAGGTAATGCATGCACATAAATAAAAATTGGGAAAAATTGTAGAAAAAGAAAATAAGGTTATCTTGTTAGATTATAGATGCTTTGATTGTTCTCTGTTTTACTTCGTATCATCCAAATGTTTTTTTCAATAAATTTTATGTATGTATAAAGTGTGTGTATGTGTACGTATGTGTGCATAGGTATTTTTGCATCTTTTTTTGAAAAATAAATACTCATTGCTTAAATAAATTCAAGAGTGCCATCATTTATACATATGTAACTAAAATGTAGTTCTAAAAATAAGCTCTGATATTTAAATGTTTATCTTTGTGAAGTTTTATTTTAAAATAGCAGGCATCTCAGAAAATAGTGAAGGTTAGAAATGACCAAAATGATTAAGAAACTTTAAAATTATTCCCATGCCAGAATCCAGCAAATACATTCTCAAAGTAATGGAATACACTTGACTCTCTACATGACTGATTGCATCTTCCTCCTGTAGCTACACGATGTAAACATTATGGAGACCACAATTACATAAAATGTCCAAGCAATGCACAACAGTAACAAAGCCACCATTATGTTACATTTTTATAAAATCTTAAATTGTCATAATATGGATATCTATGAAATTTGAATACAAATTTAAAATTTACTAACAAAATACAGTTGTCCCTTTTTACCAGAAGATCATTACTATCAGTAATAGTAAACTAATAGTAGCAACTTTCATAAAATAATAAATAAGTTTTATTTTCATTGACTGTGATATTGAAATAAGCCTCACTGAGATCCTGCTCAAATATAGCTCATGTCACATTGGACTCATATGTATTTTTGAAGCAATTAGCAAAATTCAGAAATTGAGCACAAGGCTTGCATTTTCACTACTTAGTAGAAAAATCTTTTCATTCTTTTAATCATTCGGATGTAAACAAATCCAGCTTCATATCTCTTCTACTGAGACTCCTATAAAGCACATGTCATTACAGTAAAACTAACAGAAAAATACACATGCTTGTGCTCACTAGATATTTGCTATCTTTGAATATCAAATTAGCAGGCCATTAGGTGGGATGCTATTTTGATATTGAGATTTCTTTTATAAAACATATTTTGATGAAATATTAACAACACAGCCACAATATCCGTATTTTTACTTTGGTACAAGTAAAAAGCATAATTCACACAAACAGCAGATTCTACCCAATGTGCAAAACCTCTCTTTAGATATAGAATGCGTAAATTGAAATGAAATGATATTTGGATTAGCGTTGATGATGGGTAGCAAAAGCCTGGAAATGAGCAATAATCATGTTTCTTTTAGATGATTTTGAGGCATGGTTGGGGAACTGGAATAAAGTTAGAAAGGAAAGCCCTATTTAACTAAATCTACCTTAAACATTTTTGCAAACTCAGGGCCAAATTTTGAAGTCTTCTAGAATGTTCTATATTTTTCTTAGCAAGTTAATGGAAGAATAAGTATGGAGCCTACGTTATTGAGAACTTGGTATTTGCTGATTGTTTTGTATGCGTCTTCTCACTTGACCCTCCTAATAAATACATGAAAGGTAAGTGTAATCCCAATCAACATACAAGGAAACTGAAGCTTTGAGGAAATACATAGAAATACATCACATATGCAAGATCACTCTGTTAATAAATTATAATGTTATGATTGGCTCTCTGTTATGCCTGATTCCAGAGACCATGCTTTGTGTAATTCTTTTTGTATACAGCAAATAATATATATCTAGGAGTCCAGACATACAAAACAGTCCAACAACAGAATAGTATGTGTATGTCTGCATATGTGTGTGTGTGTGTGTGTGTGTGTGTGTGTGTGTTGGATAACCTTTAGTTTTCTTTGATGAATAACAGATTTTAAATAAACAAGGTGAAAATATCAAAATGATTTCATCATCCATGTGAAAGATATGCTTAATAGATCCACACCCTCAGTATATACTTTAGTCTTTTATTGCAAAGTTGAGATTATTATTTTCTAATTTTATCCTTAGCAGATTCCATTCTCTATTCATACATTCCTTATGATATTTTACAACTATAAGGAGAATGAAGAGAGTGAAAGTTTTGAGGAGACACAGGTACTCTGCCATTCCTCATTAGTTATGTATGGTTGTTCTTTCCTGTCTCTTATTGCTTATGAATTGCCTCGTTGGGAATACCCCAACAAATACTTTTCCTCAGTTTTTAATTTTTTTTTAATTTCAACATGCTTCTTTTTCTAAAGTCCCATATCAATCTAAATTATCACATTACTTTCCAACTTAAGTCTCTAGAAGTTTTCAAGTCAAAAGGCCCAAGAAGAAGCCTAAAATGTGAGATAGTGGGAAAATATTTAAATATAGAAGCTTATGTGGTTTACAAATTATTAAAATAAACAGGAATTTGATGGTAAGAATTCCAATTAATACAGATATCTGGGAAATAGATCTGTAGTAACCAGTAGTTACTACCTACCTATTTCCCTATGAATTTTATATAGAATAGGAATTTTTCCTTGTCCTGCCCAGGTCATATCACCTATGCAGGCATCCTGGCAGTGACCAATATCTGTATTAAGAAAATGAAAAAAAAAATCTTGATCTTCACTCAGATCATAGAAGTATACCATTAAAAATACACTCTTGTCTCTCAATGTCAATAATACCACAAGGTAGAATATGGTCATATTTTATGAAAAACATTAGAATATTCTAAAAGCTCAGACATTCTCAGGATTTAAGCCTTAATAATTATGCAAAATAACAAAATTTTCAGTAGGTTGTAAACAAGGACATATACCAAATTAAATCTATTTGGCAAATTTCTCTTACTTTTCTTAAGACTGGTTCTTACTTTTCTTTATGATTATTAAAACCATGACATTGTTAATGTTTTTTGATGATAGATCTAAATTAAATGAACAAATAGATTAATCATTACTTTAAATGTAAGTTTCAATTCTTTAGCAATTAAGAATAATAGTTCATTTAAAAAGCAATGCTGTAAGGAAAAACTACTTTTAAGTATCTTTTTTCTTTCTTTTAAAAAAGATGTGCTTTGATAAATTGTATAAACATTATGCATTATTAAACTTTAAAATTATATGCTTGACAGATTGTGTATACTTCTCTCTAGGGCTTTATTGCAGTCTGTGGAACTTATTAGTTGTGATTTCATTGCCAGTGGCAAAATGTAGTATGTTCTATAAATTAAAACATTTGGCTGTGGCTATGGGAAATTTTTTTTGATGAGCAGAGATTAGACGTGGGGGTACGAAACAAATCTAACAGTTTTAATCCAAAAAAGAAAAAAAATCTGCGTGTGATGAATTTGTGCTTCACGTTTGTTTATCTCAGGGATTGCACATTCTAAACAATTTGGGAATTGCAGTAATTTTAGAACTAGAGTAGGTAAATTTACAAGTTAAATCACAATGTTTACAAAAGAGTATATAGAGCAGTACACCTTACTTATACCAGATGCTGGTAATCTGGACATTGGACTATCAATTAAAGTGGACAATTACTTGGCCGTTTTTCTTGTTGGTTCCATTTTGCCAAATCCTTCTTTTTCCAGGTTTTTTTAAATACTATTTGCCTGTTACTTTCTGTCATTATCAACATTTAGTAACTCTGTATTTTTCATCTCATATTCAAATAAATTACTTTATTGAAAACAACAAATATATTTTCCACCACTGGCCCATTCGGGGTAAGACAATATAATTTTCTGAGGTAAATACATTTTCACGTATAATGAAATAGATAGTTAATTTCATTGTTATTTTTATTATATTAATATAAAATTCTACATAGGAACATATTTCTGTGATATTAGACTTGTATATCCAATATCGATGAACCTTACAGTTTTACATAGGATAGAAAAGATTAGGAATAGGTGATTGCAGATAAATTATTATCAACACATAAATAACGAAGGTATTTTCAAAGGAACGACTGATAACTAATTAGTTAAACTTGCCAAATAATTACCGAATAATCACAGCTCTCGTTAGCAGCTGTTATAAACTGGTAAAATTTGATTCAATACAGTATGTATAAATTTACACTTGGCTGAAACATCTGCAAACTGTGGCAAACGCTTTTTTTGTGCGTAGGGCTAGAGGCATTTTTGCAGTCATTTTCAAACTATGTCGAGGCCAGTATTCCCTTTCCCTTTTACAACCTGCAAACTTGTCCTTTTTGTTCTCCCCCCTCCTTTTTGTCTTTGTGTTCTTCTCTTTTTGTTTCCTTACTATTTTAATCTCTTCTTTATTAAAATTTCAAACATAGCACATGATTCATTTTACTCTGCCATTGAACTCTGAACCTAAAGCACTTAAAACTTTGCATGTGTTTTTGTAACTAAAGAATTATATATGTACACCTATTTCGTTATTCAGATTCTACATTAAATATACATAATACATACCTTTGATGAAATAAATGACAATAGATTGATTTCAGATTATTGTTTTCAGACTAAAAAATTGTAAGTACTTGTTAATTTGCTTGTTTTCTGTAGAGTTAGTCCTCCTGCAGTTATTTCCTCTATGATCATCTTCTGAGCTAAAACCATAAATATCTATTGCCTAGCCTGAATTTACCTGCCAGAAACTCTTTGTAAATCTTAGTTTTTTATGTATGGGAAAATGCACACAGCTACAAACCTACACCTTTTCTATATACAATACAGGTTAAAACAAAGACAAAAGTAACTCAGGTAATTGTGTTATTAAATTTGGTTCAGGCATTGGACTATGTTGTTTGAAATGTAGGAGTAAGCATGATAAAAATTCTTAACTTGTGTCATATCTTGCTGTTCTTTAAAGAGCTTGAAGATATGTTTACCTCATAACACTGGAAAAATAAAGACAGTAATTAGATCTATATTTATTTCACCAATATATTACCAGCTCCAAGTCATGTTCATTGCACAAAGCTTTTGTGAAATACATCTCTGATATAAAATAATTGTATTTGTTTTGTCAGAACGTTTGGTACTTTCTTGGAATCAATAAATTCCCAATAAATTTATAGTAATAAAATAATGAAGTAAATAAATGAGAAACAAGGGATACCATATAATATGTGTGCAAAAGACATAATGGGAAGAGAGAGCAGTTTCATAGTTTCTCCCAATTGGTTATTCCATTGAACACTTCATTTTTTGCTTTGGAAATGGCCTTAAAACTCATCAATTCTAATTTCCCAATATTACAGACCAGACAAGTAAACTTCAGAAAGGTTGAATGATGTCTCTATTTAACCAGTTGTCTACAATCTGTCCAAACAGTTACAAAGCCAATCGTGAGGGCTATGCCAAGGAAGATTTCCTGAAAACTAGGTCAGTGGTCTTTCCACTGCAACACGCTTCTGTCAGCCCAAATACATATGAAGGACCATAGTAGAGTGAAATACACAATGACTCAGGATTCACAAGACCTATGACTACAGACCACGCTGGTCACTTCCTGGCAAGTAACTTAGTTCTTCAAAGCTTCACCTTCCACATGCATACGTTAAAATTACATATCTATCCTGAAATGTTAGCAGATACATTCATCAAATAATATGCTCTCTGTGAAAGGGAACAGAACTCTGGAAAACGTTTGTTTCATAAATGAATTAGATTTTAAACTTACATAGTATAAAAATGAATTCCCAAGCCAAATTCAACCGTTTAATCATGATTTTCTATTAGAACATTTCTTATATCTAACATGCAGATATTCATTGACAAACATTTATCAAACACAAGCTATATGCCAAATTCAATACAGGAAATGTGAAGTTGAAAAAGAGATTACTTTGTATTCAGAATTAATTTTACTTGGTTAGCCTGTGCTCAAAGCTCAAATGTTTTATTTAATTGACTTTCGTAGTCACAGGTTATACTCCTAGCACAGCTGATGTTTTTCAATTAGATCAAAAAGGTTACATAGAAAGAGGAGAACTTTGGGACTGAACTCAACCTTGATTACTGCCATTTGCTTAAGCACAACAGGTAATTCTTGGCTAAATTCTATTGGCTTTAAATTCCAAATAAATCAGTCTTATTTCTATTCCAATTTCTACCACCTAAGTTAAAGTACCATCATATTTCATCAAGATACTAGACAACGACCTCCTAACTATAGTAGTCTCTCCTTCAATTTCTGGCCCCTTACACTCTATCCAGCACAAACGTAGAGTAATCTTTTGAAAAACAACATAAAAGTCACGTTACACGGCAGTTTTAAAACTCTCCCATGATTACCAGTGCATTGACAGTGAATTCTGGGCTCTCTACCAATGACTTATGGGACCATTGGTAGTCTGATTGCTACTTAATTTTCCAAATTCACACTATACAACCTGGATTCAGCTTCACTGGCTCCCTTTCTATTGCTTGCATAAACCCAATTTTTTTTCTACTTTAGAACCTATAAACTTGTGGTTCCCTTTGCCTGAATGCTGCTTCGCTAACTCTCTGCATGAATGACTTTGTATCTGCGCTTAATTTTTCAGCTATGGGCTTAAATTTTATCTCTTCAGAGGACCCTTTCTTTATCACACTGCCTATGGGTCATTCTTTTCCAATTTAACAAATATTTATTGAGTGCCTATAAACCTAGTCCTGTCCAGTTACTCTATATAAGATCACTAAGCTACTAGTTCCATTGTACTTAGAATAATTGCTACTTGTCTTATTTATATATTAATTTACATATTTATTCTGTCACTTTAGAAGGTTTAATTTTCAAGATGCAAAGATTTTGTTGGTTTTACTCATAGAAATGCCCCCAGAACTAGGCATAGTGTCCAATATATTATAGGCACTAGACAAATATATTGAATGAATGAATAATTTTATAAATATTATTTGAGAAGCATCATATGCCTGCCATTGATAGCTGCTGAGCACGTAGTTCTTGCCAACAAGACTGAGAGGCAATAAATGTGAAATAATTGGTTCATTCAAGTTTAGAAAAATACAAAATAAGCATCAGTAGCTGTCCCACGTAGATGCTAGAAATACAGGTGTATTTCTATTTAACCAGTTGTCTACAACCTGTCCAAACATTTCAAAGCCAATTGTGAGGGCTATGCCAAATAGCCCTCACATTCTAGCCAATCTACATAGGACAGCTACTGATCCTTATTTGTTTCACAATTCTGGAAATTAGAAGTCCAAATTTTTAGAGTCAGTCTGAGTCTGAAGGCCTGAGAACCAAGAGTGCTGAGGGCAAGAGAAGATTATTGTGCTAATTGGAGCAGTCAGGCAAAGAGTAAATTCAAACCTTCTTCTGCCTTTTTATTTTATTGGGCTCTGAACAGATTGGATGATGCCCATTCACAATCAGAAAGACCATAGACTTTACTCAGTTCATCAACTCAAATGCTAATCTCTTGTAAATACCGTTATAGACACATCCAGAAATAATATCTAACTAGGTATCTGAGCATCTCAAAGTTCATTCAAGTTCGTATAAAATTAGCCATCATAGTAGGTGTGAGGAGACACATAGTTGAACAGAATTTTAAAGATTTTCAATGTTATAAGCCATTTATTTGTGTCATCTTCAATTGTTTTGATCAGTTTTGTAGTTTTCTTTGTAGAGATCTCTTACCTCCTTAGATAAATGTATTCCTATGTGAGCTTTTTTGTATCCATTGTAAACAGAATTGACTTTTGATTTCTTTCTCAGCTAGCCCATAATTAGCATATAGAAACACTACTGATTTTTGTACTTGGATTTTGTACTCTGCCACTTTACCGAATTCATTTATTAAATTTAAGAAGTTTTGTAGAATTGTTAGTTTTTTTGAGACATAAGTTCATATTATTAGAAAAGGGGAACAATTTGACTACCTCTTTTCCAATTTGGATACATTTTATATTCTTCTATCGCCTGAATTTTCTGGCCAGGACTTCCAGTACTATGCTAAATAGAAGTGGTGAAAGTGTCTTATTCCAGTTCTTAGAGGAAAAGCTTTCGACTTTTTCCCATTCAGTATGATATTAGCTGTGGGTTTGTCATATATGGTCTTTATTTTTTTGAGGTATGTTCATTCTATGCCTAGTTTGTTGAAGATTTTCATGATCAAAGATTTAAAACTTTATCAAATGCTTTTTCTGTATCTATTGAGATGATCAAATGGTTTGTATCCTTTACTCTGTTGATGTAATGTATCATGTTTATTGATTTGTGTATGTTGAACCATCCTTGCATCCCTAATATAAAGTATACTTAACTGTAGTTTATTATCTTTTCGATGTGCCATTGGATTCAGTTTTCTAGTGCATTGTTTAGAATTTTGTGTCTATGTTCATCAGGGATAATGGCCTGTAACTTTCTTGTATGTGTGTGTTCTTGTTTTATTTTGGTATCGTGGTAATACTGGCTTTGTAGAATGAGTTAAGGAGTATTCTGTCCTCTTTGATTTTTTGAAACAGCTTCAAAAGGATTGGTATTAGATCTTGGTAAGTTTAGTAAGAATGCAGCTGTGAATCTATCTGATCTGGGAATTTTCTTCATTGAGATTAGTTTTATTACTGATTCACTCTTGCTGCTCATTATTGGTCTATTCTGGTTTTATATTTCTTCTTGATTCAGTCTTGATAGGTTATAGATTTCCAGAAATGTATCCATTTATCTAGGTTTTACCATTTGTCAGTTTATAGCTCTTCATAACAGTCTCTGATGATCTGTTGTATTTCTGTGGTATCAGTTGTAATGTCTCCTTTTTCATTTCTGATTTTGATTATTTGGGTCTTGATACAGTTTGGCTCTGTGTCCCCACTCAAATCTCATCTCTAATTGTAATCCCCACATGTCAAGGAAGGGACATGGTGACAGGTGATTGGATAATGAGAGCAATTTCCCCCATGTGTTCTCATGATAGTGAGAAATTTCTCATGAGATCTGATGGTTTAAAATTGGCAGTATCCTCTGCGTTCTCTGTCTCTTGCTGTCATGTAGGATGTGCCTTGCTTCCCTCTCCACCATGATTGTAAGTTTCCTGAGGCCTCCCTCGTCATGTGAAACTGTGAGTCAATTAAACCTCTTTTTTTCATAAATTACCCAGTCTCAGGTAGTATCTTCATAGTAGCGTGAAAACAGACTAATACAGGTTTTTTTCTACTTTTCTTGGTTAGTCTACTAGGAGTTTATCAACTTTGTTTTTCTTTTTGAAGAACCAACTTTTCAATTTGTTAATCCTTTGTATTTTTTGTAGTCTCTATTTCATTTAGTTATTCTCTTCTTTTTATTGTTTATTTTCTTCTGCTAATTTTGGGTTTGGCTGGTTTTTGCTTTTCTGCTTCTGTAACGTGCATTGTTAGATAGTTGTCTGTAGTCTTTCTACATTTTTGATGCAGACATTTATTGCTAGAAACTTCCCTTTTAGTACAATTTTTTCTGTATCACAGGTTTTCATTCGTTTTGTTTCCATTTTTATTTTTGAAGATTTTTAAAATTTATATTTTAATGTCTTGTTTTTACCCTATCATTATTTAGGAGCATGCTATTTAATTTCCATGTATGTGTATAATTTCTTGGTGTTTATTTCTAGTTTTATCCCAAAGTGGTCTGAGAAGATATTTGATATTATTTTGATTTTAAAAAATTTTATTGAACTTGTTTGTTTCCTAACATGTGGTCTATCCTGAAGAATGTTTCATGTGCTAATGAGAATAATTTATATTCTTCAGATGTTTCATAGATGCCTTTTAGGTCCATTTGGTCTAAAGTCCAGTTTACACCAAAAATTTCTTTGTTAATTTTCTGTTTAGATGACCTGTCTAATGTAAAAGACCTCCATGCTTTGCAATTTCTCTCTCTCTCTAGGTCTGGTAATATTTGTTTTATGAATATGAGTGCTTCAGTGTTGGGTACATATATATTTAGGATTTTAATATCCTCTTGCTGTATTGATATTTTTACAATTATATAATGACTTTCTTTGGCTATTTTTTTCTTAACTTAAAATCTGTTTTATCAGACACAGGTACAGCTACATCTGCCTGCTTTTAGTTTCTGTTTGTGTGGAATGTCTTTTTCCATCTCTTTACTTTCAGTTTCTATGTCTTTACTGATAAGCCAAGTTTCTTGGAAGCAACTTAGCTGGATTATACTTTTTAAATCTATTCAGCCATTCTGTATTTTTTCATTTAGTCCATTTCATTCAAGGTCAATATGTGAGGCTTTGTTTCTGTCATATTGTTAACTTTTTTGTGGTTGTTTTATATCTTCTTTTTCCACTTCTTTTTTTCCTTGTCATTATGGTTTGGTGAATTTCTGTAGTGATATATTTGGATTTCAGGCCTATGGGCAAGTGGTGTGGTGTGGGCAATGGCTTATTCTTCATTTTTTGTGTGATTGTTTTACTAGTGAGTTTTATGCTTCCATGTGTTTTCATGGAGGTAAATGTCATTCTTTTATTTCCAGGTTTAGGACTCCCTTGAGCATTGTTTGTATGGCTAGTCTAGTGGTCACAAATTTCCTGAGCATTTTCTTGTCTGAGAAAAACTTTACTCCTTTTTCATTTATAAATGATAATTTTGCTGAATATAACAATTTTTTTCTTTCAGAACTTCAAATATATTATGCCATTCTCTTTTGCCCTTGTAAAGTTTCTGCTGATAAATCTGATTTTAGTCTTATGGGATTTCCTTTATAATTCACTGGCACTTTTCTTTTGTTGTTTTCAGAATTCACTCTATTTTTGACTTTAGATAATCTGTCTATAATATGCTGTGGAAAGAATGTTTTTTACGTTGTATCTTCCTGGGGATCCCTAATCCTCATGTATATGAAGGTCTAAATATCTTCCTAGACTTGGGAAGTTTTCATTTAATATTTTGTTAAATAAGTTTTCTAATTTTTTCATTTTCTGTTTACTCTCTTAGATACCGATAATGCAAATATTTGGTCACTTTAAGTTATCCCAAATGTCATAAAGGCTTTGCTCATTCTTTTTTATTATATCTTTCTTTCTTTTTCTCTGACTGGATTATTTCAAAAGATCTTTTGTTAAGTTCTGAGATTCTTTCTTTTGCTTTATATAGTCTATTGTTGAAGCTTTCAAATGTATTTTGTATTTCCTTCAATGAATTATTAAATTTCAAAATTTTCATTTCATTCTTATTTAAAATATCTATCTCCTTGGTAAAATTTTCATTCATATCCTGAATTGTTTTTCTGATTCTTTGCATTATTTTTCAGAATTTTTTGTACTTTGCTGAGTTTCTTTAAAATCAATATGTTGAATTCTTTTTCTAGGATTCTGAAGATTTCGTTTTGATTAAGATCTATCGCTACAGAATTATTATGTTCCTTTGCAAGTGTCATATTTTTTCTTACTTTTTAATATTTCCTATGTTCTTACATTTATATCTTTACATCTGTTGTAACCATCACTTCTTATTTTGAATTTACTTTTGTAGGGGAGAATATTTTCCTGAATATGTATTTATAGTGTTGGTTAGGTAGGGCAAATTGGCTTTGATTCTGGATGCATGCTCTAATGTAGTCTCTGTATGATGTTTTTGACTGTAAACAGAATTAGTGGTATCTGTGATTTTTCTCAGTTGGTTAAAGTGAAGTTATTAAGGGAGGCTGTGGTGAAGCTGTGCTGGGGAATGGTGTGCCAGGTAGGCCAGTTTTTAGGCCCCATTGGTGGCTGTGGTGGGCTGAGCATGTCTATCCTGAACCCCAGGATGGTTTTTGTTGGCAATAATGTTGGCAGTTACCAGCAAGCTGTTTTCCTGGGCTTCCAGGTGGCTTTCTCAAATTCCAATAGAGGCAGTGGTGAACTGGATAGGTGGGTGGATTTTCAGTGAGCAACTGGTGTGGTGTGGCAATGGCAGTAAGCAGTGGTGGGAAAAATTCTGTAAGTCCAGAGCAGTGTGTGTTGTTATTAGTGATGGCTGTGATAGGCTGGGCAGGCTAATCTCCAGGCCCTCAAGTAGCACTTGCAGTTAGGTGCTAGATGAAGTGGTAGAATCAAGAAATTTAGGCCCAACTTCAGGCTCTTGCTATGTGTGCTCAGATGCCCAAGGTAGTGGACTGGGTTGGGCAATCCCCAGGATCCTGGGCAGTGTACTCTGTCTCAGAGGAAGGGCACAAAGCGGAGCCAAACATGCTCATTCTCCAGCTTCTAAATGGTGAGAGTGGGCCTCAGCCACAGTGAACAGGGGAAGGGTGATCCTCGGGCCCCAAGCAGAGTGCTTGGATGAGTGGCAGTAGCGGCCACACTGAGGCTTTGCCACTGAAGTGAGTAGTGCTGGCCTTGGTGGCCACAGGCTAAGTTGGCATGTAGGGAATGCATGTCCCCCTTATGCTGCGAGGCTGGTAGGGCTTGCCCCTAAGCCCTGGCTCCAGTAGACCCCACCCAGCACACAACTAAGTTCCAACAGCAACTTTGTCCCACTTGTATCTCAGTTTCAGCCCTGTCAGTGCTTGCTTCTTAGCATTAGCAGATGCAGACCATGTCTGTCTCACTTCTTAACCCTGGCTCCCAGCTTGCACACCAGTCTCAGAAGCAACAGCCTAATTGTCCCAGACACCTCAGACCCAATACTGTTGGGTCCCAGAAGAGTGTGCAGTCTGTCAAAGGCTAGGTTTGAAAATGACAACTTGTTGTAGCTGCTTAGATCTCAGAAAGGGTGTGGGATGCAGTGCAAGCACACTCGCTAGAGCAGTTTCATCTCACAGTATCCTGGAAACTTCCTGTGTTAGTTGCAGGGACTAGGAGGTTCAAGGGGCTCTCCCCTTGGCAAGATTGCACAGTTCCACTGTGGGGATGTGGGCCACTGGAAGTCTCTCACTTATCACTCTCTGTGTTGAAAACTTATTTCCAAATCCTACCCAATCCCAGCCAAACAGACTGCAACTTTCCTTCTCCATCCTTGTTCTTGGTGTTTCCTGTCACTGTTCTGTTGAAATTCAATGTTCTTTCTTTGATAATGTATTTTTTCTTTATTTTATTATTATTATACTTTAAGTTTTAAGGTACATGTGCACAATGTGCAGGGTAGTTACATATGTATGCATGTGCCATGCTGATAATGTATTTTAAGTGTCCTGTTTCTACACTATTTTTATTCTTTTAAGTGGAGGAGGAGGCCGTGTAATGCTTCTTGTCAGCCATCTTTAATCTCATCCCCACTATTTTTAAATTTAACAACTTTAAATGTTGGTCAATTGATACTTGGATAAGATAAATGAAGATTTAGCTTACTTAACCAACACCCCTTGCTTATCCCATTCTACCCCAAACTTTCACTCAAGCCTTTTAAAACCTAACATTGGCCAATTAAAGAATGACAATACCTCCTATAAAATAGTTGAGTAATTTTTAACTTTTGAGAAATAATCCATGAGTTTCACATTTACATGAGAAATCTAATAAGGATAGAAGCAAGATTTTAATTTCTGATTTTTTTCCTACCTGATATTCTTAAAAAGTAGTTATTTTGGATAACAAAGCACATTAGAAAAATGTTCACTTCAAAACTAAGACTGTTCTTGCTCTAATGAATTAAGATTTTTTACAACACTTAATTTTCTTAAGTTCTCATATAAAAGCTCACAGTAATCAAGTTTTTTGATTTCTCAGTTGGAAAACGTTTTAACTTAAACACTGTATATCTAAACAGTTATTTTTTATTTCTTCATCCATAGTTATTACTCTTTCATTCTCAACTTTGGTGTTTGAAGACAGTAATTTCTACCTTTATCTCCCTCATTGCTAAAGAAACTAAATTCAACCATATTTATGTTTACTTTTACGTATTAAATATCTGTATTGGTTAAAATTACCTTTATGCTTTTTTTTTTATTATACTTTAAGTTTTAGGGTACATGTGCACAACATGCAGGTTTGTTACATATGTATACATGTGCCATGTTGGTGTGCTGCACCCATCAACTCGTCATTTAACATTAGGTATATCCCCTAATGCTATCCCTCCCCACTACCCCCACAACACAACAGGCCCCGGTGTGTGATGTTCCCCTTCCTGTGTCCATGTGTTCTCATTGTTCAATTCCTACCTATAAGTGAGAACATGCAGTGTTTGGTTTTTTTTCTTTGCGATAGTTTGCTGAGAATGATGCAGCCATAAAAAATGATGAGTTGATGTCCTTTGTAGGGACATGGATGAAGCTGGAAACCTTTATTTTTTTCTATGAATTCATTCAAAAAGCTGAAAATCTACAAATGTGTTTGTGTTATTATGACTATTTTATATTTCAAAGCCAAGTATTCATATTTACTTATTTTATTGTACTTTTTTCTGGGTTTCCAGTTGTCTTCTATTTTTGCATTCCTTAATTTTCTCTAGAATAGTGGAGTCTTTTCTTATCATACTCTTTATTATATAGGAAATATGGATTACAAATTCGAGTTGCGTAACACTGGAGACACAAGAACAGTTAGAAACCTGCTGCATTGTATAAGCTGAAATATAAAAAGAGCTTAAATGACAACAATGGCAGTAAAATCAGCTCAAATTCATCATTATTATGGGTAAAACAGCTGGAAGCACACATCCTCCATACAGTGTGTCAGTATCATCATTTTGCACAGAAAGTGTTGCACAGTATCATTACATTTTCTATTGTGCAAATTCTAAGATTAGTGACCATAAATACTGTAGGTCATAGAAATTTCACAATTGACAAATGTAAACAAACACATACACACACACACAAATTCAATAGCTATTCGTTTAGTGTTACGTCACAATTTTATCATACTTTTAAGAGCTACACAAAGATTTTTATTAGCTTTTTTTTAAGTTATGCGGATAAAAATTTCCTTAGTTATAGTAAAGTTAGTGCTTTTTATAACATGTATCCTTAATAGACAATAATTAATTGGGGTATGTATGTGTTGAGGGGTAGTTGTTAGTACTTTTAAAGGATGACCTTGACATGGTTTGTGAGGCCTCCAAAGCAATTACTGAAAAAACTGACATGAAAAGCAAAGGTAAAAAGCAGAGAGAACTGCTTGGATTCGTCCAAATCATAGACATTGCTCAGCAGCATTAGATGATAGTTAACTTTTAATGAGGGAAGACACGAGGTAATTAAATCTTGACATACAATTATGAAAGAAAATATCAGGTTACAATCTTGCTATGAAATATAAAAAGAAGAAAAGACATTTTCTGAAAACTTGCCTGATGCTCTGTCATCTGAAACTATTCTTTATGAGTGCAGGGTGAAGGTCAAGGAGGTATCTCAACTCCATCAATCCTTTGGACAGTTACAAATGACCTTTCGCTTTCCATAAGACATTCAATATTCTGAATTGGAGGGATACATTTTTCTGTGTTTAGAAAATGGCAAAATTGAAACCTTTCCTATTGCAGGAGGTTCATTTCTGTTGACTCTTTTGGACAGCCTGTTCATTCCCAAAGCTTATAGAGGCTGTAATCTTATTTGCATTAGCTACCTGATCTAGAAAAAAAAAATGTCAATTTTATGTTATCTATCAGAAATTGTTCTACTTGCTGAATAACTTTCACTCAAGCCTTTTAAAACCTAACATTGGTCAATTAGAGAATGACAATACCTCCTCTAAAATACTTGAGTGATTTTTAACTTCTGAGAAATAATCCACAAGTTTCACATTTACATGACAAAAATAATAAGTAGGATAGAAGCAAGATTTTAATTTCTGATTTTTTCCTACCTGATATGCTTAAAAAGTATCTTTTTAAGTTATCTTGGATAACAATTAGAACACATGAGAAAAATGTTCACTTCAGAACTAAGACTCTTCTTGCTCTAATGAATTAAGATTTTTACAACACTTACTTTTTCTTAAATTTCCATATAAAAGGTCACAGTAATCAAGTTGTCATCAACTTATGATATATATAGTGGAACAGCTACTGGCTAAAATTACATTTATAGTTACTTTAAGATAACACAAGATTTATACCATATTTGTGAATAAGTGCATTGTGACAGGGAGTTATAAAATTATAAGTGTTAAAATGCATCTGACACCATTCAAAGAGTAAGACATTGTATTATGTATTTATTTATGTAATTATTTGTTTAACATAAAAATAATGAGTCTCTGCTATGTCTAAAGGACAGCTCTAGCATGAGTAATACAGCAAAGGAGCAAGACAGACAATACTCTTGCCCTTGTGGAGTTTCCACTGTGGAAAGATGTATAAACATAAAAACAAATAAATAGATGATATAATCCCAATATTGTTAAATCCACTGGAGAAATAAGACAGAGTAATGGGTTACATTAGGTTAAGTTGGAGCAGAGAAGTGTATTTACACAGTGTGGTCAGGGAATCTTTGACTAAAATATGTACTTGTGCCTGAAGGTATTGGAATTGAGAAACAAATATATGGCACTTAACCAGTAATTGATTAAAGCTATGGTCACTGATTGCATTCTTCCCTAAGTCGTTTCTCCGGCTGAATCATTCAGAGTGATTTTTACCTATACTCATTATTTATTCTTCTTAAAGAGAAAGGTAGTTGTCGATCATTGACTAATCATATAGAAAAATTACAGAATGTACTAATTTGTTTAAATTTCTTATATTGCCTGCAATATAACTATAAATAAATCAGTATTTTAAAAAATGTTTCATGTTTAATTTTGGAAGAGGTTAATATTACAGATGAACTTTTTCATTTTCTAAAGGTTGCCTTTGTTTTCTGTAAATTAAAGAATTTTTAGGGAATTTATTATAAAATTATCCAAAGTTCCATCATATATTATACAAAAGAGGATACATTGCATTTTAATGGTCTTTTGTTTAATATTACATGGTAACTATGTTCACCACCCCTGAATTTCTATGTAATATTAAAGGCTTACTTATAGGAGGCAGAGAATAGTTTTTGTTGGCCATACACAGATATAGACAACTAAAGACAACCTAAAGAGAATTGACAAAGCAGAAAACAAAAGGAATAAATGTACTGATGATAATGTTATTAAAACGTTTAACAGAGCTTTGAAATTTAATTCAGATATAATAAGTTTATGATAAGTCATGATTAATTCTACTCAGAGTGTGGCTGGGTTCATGTTAGTTGATCTCAAGCTTTTGCAGAACTATAAATGCAGTACTGTTATTTGCCTCACCTAAGAGCAAACACTTAAACTTTCAATGGCAAATTAAATCTAGTTAAGTAAAATAATATACTTTAGGAGTAGAACTTAATTGCAGCAAGATTTTCTATTTTTAACAGGAAAAAGTAGTTTACTCTTTGTAGGATGGAATTCATTTAATTTTTACAAATAATGGCTTTGATTTTTGCATGTTGTAAGATGAGATATAAAATATCCTATTGTCAAATCAGATTCATGAGAATCAGAGACCTTAGTGTCATGCTTTTCTATTAAATTCAAAGATATAAGTCATGAGGCACAAGCAAAGCAGAAAGAGGTCTGAGATCGCCAGACTCTTACCTGCTTCTATCTGGCTGTATCAGATTCATTCTGACTCAGCTTAACTAGGGAGATTTGTAATGATGCCTGTGGCCACATCACTTACATGGAAAGAGCCATTTTGGTTACGAAACGTCTCCATTTCACACTCAGTTACATAGCTAATATAACATTTTTCCAGGAATCCACATGGATTCATGCTACGTGAATTGGCAGATTCCAGATTTGCTTACCATCGGCAATACCTAGCAGGTATATCCTGGCATATCCACTGATAGGGATTTTTCTGTTAGCAAATAACAAATCTTTTTTACCATGAGGTCTATTATTAGCCTTTTTAGAATATTTGACTGTGTCAAATTTTCTCCATCCCTGAGGCATTATCCTTATGCCCTCTCCAGCTAGGCAAAAAAAAAAAAAAAAAAAGAAAAACAAATGTTTAACCGTTTATTTCCCATAAGCAAATATGCTATGCTCATTTGAAATTAATCGTTTCAGGTTCATATACCTTGGTAGAGGAGCCGCCCTAACCTGAGCTAGTAAGGAGCATGTCCACCAGGAGACATCTGTGAGAGGGTAGCAGAAATTTTGTTCTACTCCTCCTCTTGCTCCTCAGCAGAAAATCCTAGCTCCATCTCCAAATAAGGATCATTGCTAATGGATCATTGCAACTAAATTATTAAAATAATTCCTAGAAACTTTAGTTTCATTACTTCCCCCATATATTCAGCTTAAAATCAATGAAAAGTAAAAGGGAAAATATAATGTCCTTCAGCTACGTTTACGTGTAGTTGAATAAGAACCCAAGAAAGAGAGGGCATGTGTTGGTTAAGGATTCACATCTACAGTCACACCACCTGGATTAAAACCTGGCTTTACTCTTTTCACCTATGTGATGTTGGAAAACTTAACCAACCTCTACTCGCTTTCATTTTTTTCTACTATAAGTTGGGAAATACAATTATACTCTCTTCATAATATTGTTGCAAGAATTAAATAACATATGTAAAATTCTTAGAAGCAACTCACTTCAAAAATAGCATCACCCTAATAATCATTTCAGTCTTATGAGTTGTGATTGTGCTGTAACACTTATTCAGTTTTTCTATTTTAATACACTAGTACCAAAATACAATTATACTCAGTGAACTTATTCTGACATCATTTGAATCCTATTGTTTATATTACTACGTTTGATTTTTATGTTGCTATTGAGTTGTAGAGGTTATATTCATAGTAACAGGTTGATTCTAATGTCGTTACATGAAATATAAGATGAATAGTGAAAATAAAAATACAACCATAAAAACTTAGAACAATATTATGTATTTAAATTCAAACAGACTTAAGTAGAACTAGAGATTGTGAACCTTCCTCATGCTGGTAAAATGAACATAAGATTGTAATTATTTTCACAAGCAGAAGAAAGAGAAACAAACTGCAAATAGAAAACTTGAACTTAGTCTCAAAATACTATATTTAATTAGCTAATTATTTAATTTTAGTGTTCAGTGTGTTTTGGTCAATTTTTGTTGTTTTGTTGGAGACACCTTTATTTTCAGAGTACTCTTTCTGGTAATCTGATTGAAACACATTGGAATAATGGCAAATAATGCTTTCCTATATTAGGTAAATATTGGCCAGGAAGACAAAAAAAGACCAAATTTATAGCAATATCATTCTAAGTTGCACTTTTTGTAGCAAAGAGAGATGCACTATTTCTGAGAAGCTCATAAAGCTGGTGTAAAGTATATGACAAATATGCTCAGAGAGCAAGGTGTATTGATATTGGCAAAATCTCTTTATCAAGTAACAGAGTTGCACAGTGCGTAGTACAAGTGGCATATATGGCAGAAGAGAACTGACTACTGAATGGATGGGTTGGTAGATAACTATCATTGCAGTCAAATGACTCCGCTAATGTGCAGAGTATGAGCCTCTCTTAGTAATTTGCAAAAATATATGGAAAAAGTATGGGAGAATGAAATTTTGTTCTGTTATAACTAAAACATCATGATGCAAGAGGGGTTTTATTGTTTTTTATTTTGGTAAAGGCATACTTAATTATTAATAATTGTATTTTACTGCCAGACACAGTGGTTCCCTCCTGTAACCCCAGCTACTTGAAGGTTGAGACAAGAGAATCACTTGAGCCTAGGAGTTCAAAGCTTCAGTGAGCTAGGATTGCAATTGCGACACTGCATTCCAGTATTAGTGAGAGCGAGATGCCATCTTTAAATAAATAAAAAATAGAAATATTAATACTATTTCTTTTCTGGAATCATAATGTTGACTAAGAAAGTTACTCAGAATCAGTTCTAATGGAGCAGCAACCACTAACAAAGTGTCTGCTTCTAAATGAAGTCCCCAAATTGCCCTCCTAATAGAACATTTGGAAACACCAATAGAGCCTTTTAGTTTGTTTTTAGTGTTAAAATAAATAATAAACACAGCATATAAAAATGGACTAAGTTCCAGTCACATATAATATAAGTATATTTTTTCAGCTTCTATTGAGTTCAAGATTTTGATTTTTCATTCTGGTATGTGTATGTGTCTGGTGAAAAATTCTCAAGCTAGATGGGAAAATGGATAAAATATGAACATTGCTTTATGACATTGATATTGCCAGGAAATTCCATTTCTATGAGATTACATCCAAGAGATGTAACTCAGTAAGAAGTGCATTAGCTTCAAATGCCTGAATCTATTATTTGAGAGTAAAAACATTATATTTTAAATGTTGACAGTTGTGTGTCAGCATTTATTAAGGAGATAAGCAAATGGAGTGACCAATGACAATTCTTCCAAGGGACCTGGTGGGAGGTGACTGGATCATGTTTTCCCTCATGCTGTTCTCAGGATATTGACATAAGACCTGATGGTTTAAAAGTGTTTGGCAGTTCTCACCTTAGCTCTTTTTCTCTCCTGCTGCCATGGGAGACGTGCCTTTCTTTCTCTTTGCCTTCTGCCCTGATTGTAAGTATTTTGAGGCCTTTACAGTCATGCAGAATAGTGAGTCAATTAAACTTTTTTTATTTATAAATTATCCAGTCTCATGTAGTATCTTTATAAGCAGTGTGAAAATGGACTAATACCTGATCTAAATATAAGTTATTTTTATTAGAATTACCTTTCTGAGTTTGGGCTTAGTTTTCATTTTCTTTATGGTTTTTTTTTGATAAATAAAAGTTATGGATTTTAATATAGTTAGATATATCTAATTTTTCGTTTATTGTTTGTGCTTTTGGCAGGTTTTAAAATAATAAACATTTTCCTATGCTTATGCATTCATACTTCTTACCTTAAAAGTTTTATAGTTTTACTTTCTACATCTTTAATTCATTCAAAATTTGTATTTTACATATAGTATGAAAGTGAGATGGAAATTCAATTTTTTATTTTTTGACATATATACAATCAATCATGCTACACTCTTCATTAAGAAATCCATAATTTCCTATGCTATTTGCCATTCCATTCTTTACATATATCATATTTACTTATGTATGTAGGTTTGGTGCTAGGCTTTCCGAGATTCTTGATTTGTCTATCCTTGCTCCAAAAATTCACTGTTGTAATTTCCATGATTTATAATATGTTGACACACTTTTCTTCTTTCTTTGAATGTACCATGGCTAACTTTTATAGATTTAGAATCCATATTCTTATATAAAATCTACTTATACAGATTTTAGAATCTATATTCCACACTCCTCCAAAAATATTGGTAAAATTATCAGTATGTGACATGGTTTGGATTTGTGTATCCACCCAAATCTCATGTTGAATTGTAATCTGCAGTGTTGGAGGAGAGGCCTGTGTGGAAGTGACTGGATCATGAGGACATATTCCCCCATTACTATCCTAATGATAATGAGTGAGTTCTCACAGCTCTGGTTCTTTAAAAGTTTGTAGCACCCCCACCCCAAACTCTCTTTCTCCTCCTCCAGGCATGTAAGATGTTACTCCTTACCCTTTACCTCCAGCCATGACTGTAAATCTCCTGAGTCCTCCCCAGCCGTGCTTCCTGTACAGCCTGTGGAAATGTGAGCCAATTAAATCTCTTTACTTCATAAATTACCAAGTCTCTGGTAGTTCTTCATAGCAATGCAACAACAGGCTAATACAGAAAATTGCTACCAAGGAGTGGAGCATTGCTATAAAAATACCAGAAAATGTGGAAGCAATTTTGGAACTGGGTAACAGGCAGAGGTTGGAACAGTTTGCAGGGCTCAGAAGAAGACAGGAAGATGAAGGAATATTTGGAACTTCTTAGAGACTTGTTGAATGGTTGTGACCATTCAACTAAACATTTAACTAAATGCTGATAGTGATATGGACATTGAAGTACAGGCTGAGGTGGTCTCAGATGGAAATGAGGAACTTACTGGAACTGGAACAAAAGTCAACTTTGTTGTGAGTTAGCAAAGAGGTTGGAGGCATTGTGCCTCTGCCCTATAGATCTGAGGAACTTTAAACTTGAGAGAGATAATTTAGCGTATCTAATGGAAGAAATTTCCAAGCAGCAAAGCCTTCAAGATATGACCTGGCTGCTTCTAACAGCATATGTTCATATGAATGAGCAGAGATAATCTGAAACTGAAACTTACATTTAAAAGAGAAGCAGAGCATTAAAGACACAAAAATTTGCAGCCTGACCATGTGGTAGAAAAGAAAAACCCATTTGCTGGGGAGGAATTCAAACTGGCTATAGAAATCTGCATAAGTAAAGAGGAGCTGATGTTAATAGCCAAGACAATTGGAAAAATGCCTTGAAGGTATTTTAGAGATATTTACATCAGCCTCTCCCATCACAAGCCCAGAGGCCTAGGAGGAAAGAATGGTTTGTTTGGCTGGGCCCCAGGACCCACTGCCCTATGAAATCTCAGAATACTGCTCCCTGTGTACCAGGTGCTCTAACTCCAGCTGTAGCTAAAAGGGCCCTAGATACGTCTCAGGCTGCTGCTCCAGAGGGTGCGAAACCTAAGCCTTGGCAATTTCATGTGGTGTTAAGCCTGTGGGTGCACAGATGGCAAGAGTTGAGGCTTGGGAGCCTCTGACGAGATTTCAGAGGATATATGGAAACACCTGAGTGTCCAGGTGGAAGTCTGATGCAAGTGCAGAGCCCTCATGGAGAACCTCTACTAGGGCAGTTTGGAGGGGAAATATGTAGTTGGAGACCCTACACAGAGTCCCCACTGCGGCACTGCCTCTTAGAGTTGTGAGAAGAGGACCACTATCCTCTAGACCCCAGAAATTTCCTCCAGACCCCATTGACAACTTGCACTGTGCATTTGGATAAGCCACAGGCACTCAGTGCCAGACCATGAAGGCAGCCCAAGGGGCTTTACCCTGCAGAGCCACAGGGGTGGAACTGCTGAAGGCCTTTGGAGACCACTCCTTGCATCAGTGTGGCCTGAATGTGAGACTTGGAGGAATAGGAGATTGTTTTGGAGCTTTGAGATTTAATGACTTCCCTGCTGGTTTTCAGCCTTGCATGGGGCCTGTAGACCCTTTGTTCTGGCTGATTTCTCCATTTTAGAATGGAAGCATTTACCCAATGCCTGTACCCTCATTGTATCTTGTAAGTAACTACTTGCTTTTTTTTTAAATTTACAGGCTCATAGACTGAATGGGCTTGTCTTGTTTCAGATGAGACTTGGACTGTGAACTTTGAATTAATACTGAATTGACTTAAGACTTTGGAAAAACTGTTAAGAAGGAATGATTGTATTTTGCAATGTGAGAAAGATATGAGACTTGGGAGGGGCTGGGTGGAATCATATGATTTGGATTTGTGACTCTGCCCAAATCTCAGGTCAAATTGAATCACCAGTGTTGGAGGAGGGGCCTGGTGGGAGGTGATTGGACCATGGGGACAGACTTCTCCCTTATTGTTCCTGTGATAGTGAGTGAGTTCTCAGGAGATTTGGTTGTTTAAAAGTGTGTAGCACTTTCCCTTTGCTCTGTTTCTCCTGCTCTGTCTATGTAAGAAATACCTCCTTCCCTGTCACCTTCCACCATAAATATAAGTTTCCTGAGGCTTCCCAGCCATGTTTCCTGAAAGTCTGTGAAACTGTGAGTCAACTAAATCTCTTTCTTTATAAATATCCAGTCTCGGGTAGTTCTTTATAGCAATGTAAGAACAAACTAATACAGTATCATATCTTTAATTTTATGAATCACCATAGCAATTTATGTAGACAATTAAGATAGTGAATATTCCCATCTGTTAAAATGCTTATTTTTTTTCAATTTTAGATCTCCTTTAATACCTTTTAATAAAATTTTACAATTTTTACTGTAAAAGATTTGGAGAATCTGATATTGACAAATATTAATTTTCCCTCCCTGTGGGTGGATTATTGTTCCCTGTTTTGTGGAGCTCAGTTATTCCATGAAAATAACTTGGTTTATTTTGATCAATGAATAAAATATAAGCAGAAGTGACATGTATTACTTCTGTGAGATATCACATACTTTCCCATTCTCTCTTTCCTTCTGTTGCATTAACTTGAATTCAAAGCAAAGACACTATGAAATTGAGCCACAGTTGTCCCAAAGTGGATGTGTAGTCTGAATAAAAATAAACACTTCTTTTGTTCACCACTCATTTTGGGGTAGCATTTCACTATAGAATAACCTAGCCTATCTTGACAGAACAAAAATTTATTTTACACATTTTATTTTTTTCCTTATCTTTACCTTTGTTGTCATTGTTGCCATTTTCATTACTATAATAAGCTGCATTTAGGGTCTTGCTCTTTTATAAAATTTTTCAGTCTCAGCCTTTTTTAGTGTATTTAGGTTATTTTTCTCCATATGATTATTTACATGTTTGGATTTAAATCCATCATCTTTCTGTTTTCTGTTTTTCCTTAGTACTAGGGCAAGAACCATCTTAGTACTCTTACCAATGTCCTATGAATTATAAAGGTCTTGACTTTGGATTTGGAAACAAGCACTGTTCCTGGCTCCAAGTGAGCTTGGGTATTGCTCCTTTTAATCTTTTCAGGTAGTCCTTCCTTCAGCTCCCAGTAGTATTCTCACATGCCTACATCTCTTAGGACTCAATTGCATATTTCAGTGAGACCTTCTGAAGCTCTCTGGGGCAATCTCACTGTGCAGCTCTCTCCTGTTTGGTATTGTGCCCTGCCAACCCAGGCTGCCTTGGCTTTGCAGACTCCCAGTTCTGTTTCCTTCACTCAGGGTGACTACTGGACTCTGCCTGATTATTTCCTCCCTGCTTTACTGATTACAGTCTTTATTACGCATAATCTAGTACTATTTTGTGGTCCACCTTATTTGTTTTCCATATCTCAAAGAATCATTGTCGTTTGTTGACAGATGTTCAATATCTTGAGAGCCATTTTTAATAAACTTTGCAAATTAATTTTTACAGAGAAATCGCTATCAGTTTAAACTCAGAATTAATGAAACAAAAATAAAATAAGCTACACAGATATTGATTATTTGATACTTTTTACTGCAATGCATAGTTGAGAAATATTTAGTTGCTAAATTAGGGTTAGCAAGACCTTTATTGCATTAATTCAGAATCTGGATTTCAGCACTTTATTTTGAAGTAATTAGGCTCCAGAAATGGATTAACATTCACCAAATCCAAGAGAAAACTGTGTTTGAATTGGAAAGAAAATTAATTTGCAATTGTAGGAATAAATAGCAATAATAATTAGAAGGGATCATAATGGAGGGAAGTCTCCTACATTATTTAGTGGATTCCTAGGCTCTGCAGATGTACCGATTGAAGTTAATATGGTTTCTAAAAGTACTTTTTTTAGAGGAAGGCAGAAGAATATTATAAGCACTCGATTAATTGGCTAGCCATACAGATCATAATACTCTGTATTCAAAATGGTACTGGAACCACACTGAAACATTGATTACTCTCTGGAGATAACTATTCCATTATAAGAGTATTGCTTTGTGCACATTGCAAATTGATTATTTTTTACAATACTCTCTCCCTGGTTGAAACTGTGAAGCATACCAGTACCTTAATTGAAACTTGAGGAATATTTTAACCTATTAGAAGAAAATAAAACTAGATAAATAAACCCTAGATTAAAAAAAAACTAGATGAAAATAAATTTGTAAATTCATGCTTGAGATAGCTATCTTTCAAGGTCCATTTAGATAGATACACTTTTATCATGGTGGTTGTATCCATTTTCGATATTGTCTACCATGTGATTGACTAACTACGACATGCTAAATTTTCTAAATTGTCTTATAAGTAATAAAACTATCTCAAGATTCTTAAGGAGATATTGTTTCACTGGTCAAATAATTTCAGAAAATGTGATATTTTATAGCTCCCTCTTAGAAATTTATACTGTGCATTAACCTTTAAAAGCTCAGGGAAATTCTGCTAAAACAACTTAAATTTTGTTTATTTTAGCAGAATTTCCCTGAGCTTTTAAAAGTTAACACGCATTTTGTCATATGCTTGTGGGCTGCATGTATGTCTGCTTTTGAATAGTGTTTCTTCATGTCTTTGCCCATTTTTTAATGAGGTTTTTTGTTTTTTGCTCGTTAATTTAAGTTCTTTATAGAGTCTGGATATTAGACCTTTGTCGGATGCATAGTTTGTAAATGTTTTCTCCTGTTCTGTAGGTTGTCTGTTTACTCTGTTGATAGTTTCTCTTGCCGTGCAGAAGCTCTTTAGTTTTATTAGGTCCCATTTGTCAATTTTTTATTCTTTTTGCAATTGCTTTTGGCATCTTTATCATGAAAGCTTTGCAGAGGCCTGTGTTCAGAATGGTATTTCCTGGGTTATCTTCCAGGGATTTTATAGTTTTAGGTTTTATTTACTTTTTCCCTTTCTAAGCAATCAAATACGTTGCTATGGATGTGTAATCTACCCCTCTTTTTTTCTCCTTTGTGCCTTTGTACAAATTTTTCTGAATTTCTGTAAAAGTTGTTATATTACGAAGCTTTTGGGATGGAAACTCTTAAATAAGTTAACTGTATTCAGAGTGCAGAGTTCAAAGTGTATTATCTTTTCAAGACAACCCAATCAACAATGACATAGTCCCTGAATGGCCTTAGTTCATATTCTGGGCAATGTTTACTATCCATGAAGGTCTGACCTAAAATTTGATTACTTTATTCCTTATGAAGCATATAGAGTCAACTGATAAACATAAAGCTAGACTCAATAATAATAAGGTATAAGTAAGCTTTTTTCACTCATTTGCAGAGATTAAGTGCATACACAGAATATTTGCAATACATATAAGACAATGAATTTATATAGTTTCTGATATGTAATTGTAAACACAGAATTATTTATTTTAGAACACCCTTTCTGAATAATGTATTTAATTTTTCCATAATTTAAAAATATGTTTTATGAATAAATATATAGTTAATTATTGGGGAAATAAAATTATTATGGAAAGTTACCCCAGCAAGATTCAATATTGCAAAAATTTTACACCCCTTTATTTTGTACATGTTTACCTTTGTATGTCCACTGTATGACAGAATGTCTAGTGCATAGTAGGCAATAAATAAATATACATAGAATAAATAAATAAATAACATATAGTTAAAATTTTGATAAACGTATGTGAAGATTGTTGTCCTTTTGGGGCTTTTCTTCTTCACATCCTTGAAAACAGTTTTTAGTGATTTTCAGCAGACTATTTTTTGATTAAGTCTTCACTGATTTAGTTCCTGTTGACTATAGTTCTTATATTCTGATTATTGCATACAAATAAATTTGACCTATTAATTACAGAGGGAACTTATTTTAGAAATTTGCAATTCATTCTATATGGAACTATGGATGTCATTTTCCATGTTTTAGGTTTATTCTTGAATGAATATAAATGGCAGACCTGGTTAGACTAAGATACATCATTGGTGAGTAAGTGAGAATTTTTTTCTACATACTATTGGGTATCTTGCATATGTCAATGTGCTATTTTGCCTATATTTTTTCTTTTAATCCATTTTATAGCAAGAAGAATAAAGTATCACTTTGTGGCTATGAAAACTGAAAATTAAAATTGCTAAATAAGTAACATAAGGTTTATGAGTAGCAAACTTAGATTTTGGAGCCAAAAAATCTTTCTCCAGAACCTGTGTCTGTAACTACGACATTACATTTCCTCACTCAGGGCAGATACTTTATATTACTTCCAAAGCAATCACAGACCTTAAATAGTGTGTGGCACAAAGTAGGTGCTGAAATAATTTGTTATAACAGGATGGTTAATCTAAGGTCAAGTTTGTTGTCATAACAAATACCAGAAAGATAAGTTTTTAAAAATAATATAATTTAGAATTTCTGCAACAAAATGACTTCAGATATTCTTTTTAGCTTCTCATAGATATATAAGATTTATATAATTGACAGAAAAAGGTATTAGACATTGTGAAGCATTTTGAGTCCAATGCCCCCTGGATGGGTAATGTAAGATACTCAAGTTAAAATATTTTTAAATGTGTTTCAAAATATATAAAATAATGTATTGTACACTTAAAATTTGTTAAGTGTAGTTATAGATCTCATGTTAAATGTTGTTACCACAATAAAATAAAATTATATATAATTTTATATATACAATTATATATACGTATAATATATATCCAATTATATATACATATAATATATATCTGGCATATATTGTATGTGTGTATGTACATATTTTCCATGGAAAAAGTAATACAGACATTTTTACCTGAAAAAGGTTTTCCTATTTATTTTAATATTAAACTACTTACCATTGCATACTTTACATAATCTAGCCAAAATTTGCAAGATTCAAATTCTACATACCCTCTACAAAATTTGTACCAATTGTTGACATCATTTAGGGACAACTGAAACAAGTCTTAGAGGCAATCAAAACCTTTTTGTGATAATTTCTA
Source organism: Pongo abelii (assembly GCF_028885655.2). Taxonomy (NCBI): domain Eukaryota; kingdom Metazoa; phylum Chordata; class Mammalia; order Primates; family Hominidae; genus Pongo; species Pongo abelii. Next base: position 92,565,121 of record NC_071992.2, read on the forward strand.
TTTACTTTAACAAATTCAATATGCATATTTATTCCATAAAAATATTAAATTACATAATTTACTGTGCAAAAATGGTTTTTACTTCTCATGGAAGTCTTTGCTTATTTCCTATTAATATCAGTAGTAATTTTTTCCCACAAATATGTAGTGGCCTTACACTCTCTGTTTCATCCACTTTCCAAATCTATTTTAAACTCAATTATTATGAATGAATACATTTCATTCTTGATATTTTTATGCCCTATTTAAAATCTGCCTATACATAAACTAGCGCAAACAACCCTCTCTTCTTCCCATAATCCCTCCCATAAGCTGAAATACCAATCTTCTGCAGTCCTGATAAACTATATTATTTATAAACTTTATTTTTTAATGTACATTTATATATTTATAATATAAATATATTCATTATGACATCTGCAAATTTGCTCCAAATCTGTAAACATTTCAAACATTTTCCCTCGTGACATTATATATCTTTTCAGATTGCACAGTTCCTCTTTAATTTGAGGGTCTAAAGACATGCAGCTTTTAAATAAAGGGGAAGGGATTTGACTTTGCCATCGACGGTATAAATCAAAACCAGTCTTGTTTCCCCAAAACCTATAGAAATGAAAAATAATAATAAAATAAAGTAAAAATAAAAAAATAAATAATTTTTTAAAACCAGTACATACAGACAATTTTACTTACAATTAATAATAACTACAGTATGCTTAATCTTAGAAGATATTCATAAAAATACTTATTTAAAATTAAATTTAAAGCAAGTACCTACTACTCCTCCATTACCTGCTTTATAATTATTTTTAATGCATAATATCAGATATCAAAAGCTTTAAACTAATCCAAGTTAAACCATTAAAGGAATTACCAAAAAGATAAAATTTGCAGTTAAGAATATAGTAATTACTGCCACCTTATTGATCAGTTGCTGGAAACTTCAAGTGAAATAAATTGGTCTAAATTAAATAGTAATAGTTGCAATACATTTTTTTCTTTTATGTGAAAAAATATAAGTGGATTTCTATTTTTATTGACCTCTTTTTACATCCTTATCATAATATTTTAATTTTTTGTTTCAAAGTTATTAAAAATTTAAGTTGTATTTTTCTTAGGTCAATAGTTCCGTTAAAAAATTGGACCAAGAAGGCAAATTTAGATGTCTCTATATAACACTATTTTCATTTGAAACAAAAGTATTCATGTTGTGTTAAAAGCCATATGAACAAATAAAAAGGAGTGAAGTGCTGATACCTGCTATAACATGCATGGACCTCATAAACATTATGCTGATTGGGAGGCCAGGGAGGCAGATCACGAGGTCAGGAGTTCAAGACCAGCCTGGCCAATACGTGAAACCCCATCTCTACTAAAAATACAAAAATTAGTTGGGCATGGTGGTGGGTGCCCGTAATCCCAGCTACTTGGGAGGCTGAGGCAGGTGTGTTGCTTGAACCCGGGAGGAGGAGGTTGCAGTGAGCTGAGATCATGCCACTGCACTCCAGCTTAAGCAACAGAGCTAGACTCTATCTCAAAAAAAAAAAAAATATGCTGAGTGAAAGAAGCTAGCTGTGAAAGAACACACATTGTATGGTTTCATTTATATGAAATGTCTAGACAAGGCAAATCTACAGAGATGAAATGGATATGTGATTGCCTTATGCTGACAGTAGAGATGGGAATGACTCTAAATGGGCCCAGAGTTTCTTCTTGGGGTTATAAAAATGTTCTAAAATTAGACTGTAGTAATAGTTTACAACTCTCTGAATATAATAAAATTCATAGAATTGTACCTTTGAAACAGACCAGTTTCATGGCATGTAAATTATATCTCAATAAAAATTATCCCAAACCCTCCCTCCACCAAAAAAAAAAAAAAAGAAAAGCACCACATATGAGCAAAGGCATTAAAGTTCCAGTAACTGTGGAAATAACTCTTGATGTGGAAGAAGAATGTCAAGAAGACTAGTACTTGAGTATCATTTTCTCTAATAATCATCTTTCTCCTTGATTCATGCTTGATCATATTCTCAGCTGGAACTGGTGACATTGAAATGGTTCAAAGTTCAAGTAAAAACCTTGAACCTACTGAGTAAAGAGATTGAATCTCAATGATTATAAGTTGAAAACTTAATATTCAACACAAAACATTAACTCCCTGATGATCTTAGAGAATACAAAACTATTTTTAAAAGATCATAATTTATTCTCTTCTTATTGGTTAAAAAAGCTTCCAAAACTTGCATTGCCTTCTCCAGCAATATTAGAGTTGTGTTTTATAAATCTGCTCTCTGTAGAAAGCTTAGGATATAAGGGTAAACAGATGTGTCGATTCTGTGTGAAACCTTGCAAGGACTGAATTCTACATTTGGTTTGTGAAAATTCAGATCCTGGTTTGCCCATGGTGGTAATTTAGTATAAACTTAGTGAATTAATGAATAAATGACAGAATGGACTAGTGACTGATGCAGTATATAGAGTTGTGAGGGTAGCTGAAATAATGTTTTTGAAGAACCTTAAATTTCTCCAACCAAGTTTCCCACAAATATGGAGTACTGGATTTGATTGTACAGTAATTCAACTCTATAGTGAGAAAATTGCTTACTAAAATGGAGTGAGTTATCTCTTCCCAAAATATGAAGGTTCTAGCGCACTAATGTACTGGAAGTGATTATTTACCAAATGTCATTCCTATCTTTTGAAGTTAATCCAATTCACATGGTTAAAATGTGTAGGTCTAGTGACTATTTACGTTGGCTAATACCATCTTTACTTGTAAAATTTATATTTAAAATATTCGTGTTAATGCATTTGTGTAGATGCTGTTTTATAACCACTGGACATAGGCACAGTAAAAAATGAAAAATGCCAATAAGGAGGTGGATTTTTACTCTTGATACTATTAAAATGAAATTTTACACCAGAACTTAAAAGTTAACAATTGTTACACTAGCAGAAAAACAGACAAAAAAATTAAAATGTTAAAAAAGATCTTCCATAGAAACCCTCTGGTTACTGGTTGTGCTATAAGATTTGCTAGTTGGGGGTGTTAATTGTGCTAATGGAGAGAGCAATTTTAAGCTGTAATCAGGTTTAAGTCTCCATAAGACTCTTCATTTTTCTTTCCATTTGATGACAATTTTCTATAATTAATATCAGTCCTTTTTTACATCAACCAACTGCCTTGATATTACAAATCGAGTATTGTGCTGTTGCTTTAGGTAAGGATTAAATTAAAAACAGATGAAATTTTCACAGCCTTCTCTCAGAAAATGTTCATGTTTTATAAAACAATGTAAGTAAATAGTTACTGAGGATGTGAAATACATAAGAAAAATACTCATGTTAAAAATCTTTGGTGATTTTTCTAAAGTTACATTAATTTAAATTCATCAGGGCTCATGCATTTGAATGGGCATGTGAAGAATTTTAAAAATGTAAGAAGCAGATACATGTTCATGAATAGATGAACATAGATATATTTTATTATTAGAAATAAAGTTACAATTGGACATTCAAAAATAACTGAATTTTAAAAATTTTAATGGAATTATTAGTCATGACTTATAAAACTATCTTCAGTTTGTATAAGTACAATGAATTACACAACCAAATCTTTGAAAGTTTTAGGTCTTTTGCTTTAGTTGTTTCAGGAAAAAGAAAAAAAAATAGAAACCTAGAAACCTACACATCAAAATATTGCCTGTGGTTATCTTCTATTAGAAGATAAGGAAAAATATGTACATCTGCTCACATTGATTTCTTCTCCTTTTTTCCATTAATGGTTTCTATTTTATTTCTGTATAATACACATTTTCTTATGTATTTAAAATAAATAAATATTTTCAAAAAACTGTGATTATTTTGTGAGAACTTTGTTTTGACAACATTGAGGCATAAAAGAGTAGAAAAATGAGTTTTAAATTAGATAACTCTTTTTACCTTTCATATCACATTAAATTGTTAATGATTCTGAAGGTCCTGAATGGTTCTAAACAGTTGGTCTTGGCAAGGTAAGTCTAGCCATTATGAATAAATGAAAATAATACTCTTAAAGGACTCAGTATGACTAAAATAAAACGAGAGTAGAAACAAAAGGATAATGTGATAAAAATATTAAAAAATTATTTAATTTTAATGCAGAATATGAGTATCCTGTTTCTGGATTTTACTTCAGTAAAATGGAAATAGTAACCCTGACTATTGATTCAGTCAGTATTATACACGTTACTAAAAAATTATAAACTAGAGTAACAGCCTTGCAACTCAGAAGACAAATACTCCTGGAACTACAGAATGAAGAAATAAATACATTATGGAGTAACAGTGTTCCTGAAAAATTCAATTTTCTTGTTGTGTATGAATACCAAATAGGGATGTTTCTTATAAAACAGAAAAAAAAAACCTTTAAAAAAGAAGACTTCATTTAAAAACAAATTCTTTCTCCTCCATACAGAAGGTAACTTTGTTACATTCACACTTAAAATTTGATAATCCCTGAAATATATCTCATTATTATTTCATTATGTAAGAATGATAAACCTTGGGACAAAGGCATGATTGGTTTTTTTTTTTTTATTATTTTTTTTTTTAGTAGAAGCCCCCAAATAAATGTTACCTTGCACGGAAACAGATCTTTAGAAAATAGTGTTCATATGGGCACAAGTAAATCTTTTATCTACTGAAGTTGTACAAACCTTTTAGAAGTGAAAATAATGATTAATTAGCAAATAAAGAAATGTTTTTAAGTTTGTTTTGTGTTCTCAGCTAGTCTTGAGCAAAACTTGTGGAGACTACATTTTAAAATTTTGTTTTACCAACATTATGAAATACCTGCCAAGCTCTTAAAGCAATTGTAAGTTTTAGGTTTTTAGACTTCCTCAGGGGTTACAAGAAGAAAAAATATTCTGAAACTTTTAGGCTTATAAAAACTTGAAAGTTATGCAGCACTTATATTTAGAACAGACTTAGTTGAATAGTTTCAGGTTACTGCCTGAGCTTGGTAGAATAACAAAATATTACTACTGAAGAAATAAGTTACTCTGTCATTGGGGAACACTAGGAGAATCTACTTACATTTGAAGGAATATCAAATAAATGAAACTCAAAGTTGAACCAAAACCTGAACAAAAAATAAACTGCTTCATGAAAAAAATAGATAAATAGGTAAGAAAAAATAATTTGGCTTTCATGTTTTTCTTTACTTTTTATGTTAAATACATACATAAACCAAAATATTTGTATAATGTTCACAAAATGTTTTTTTCAGTTTGAATAAAGATTATTTTAGTCAGAGTAATACATAGTATAAAATGACCTAAATATTGGAGTTAAATTTTAACACCTTTCTTTAGGTGGAATTTGGTAAGCTTTTAAAGATACAAAGTGTACTCATTATTATATGCAAAGCTTTGTTGATTAAATGTTAAATCTGCTGTACAAAGTGAGGATGAATAAAATGCTTGTGAATTTGCTTATACATTACCCTTTACAAATATTTTCAAAGCCCAGTATTTAAATTTTAAGGCTTTACCTTTAAAGTTCTGAAGTAGTACTAAAGATCATAAAGGTCACATGTCCAACCTATTAATTTCTTGGGTTTTTTTTTTAATCAAAATGCTTTAGCAGTGACCATGAGCTTTATTACCAAGTAAATGCTATTTCAGTTTTGTATGGATACACTCAGGTTTTATAAAAGAAATATTTACATTTCTATGTTTATATAATTATGCAAGAAGATTTCTTTTCTGAGTTAAGGGCAAACATTTCAAAGGAAATTGGAGTTGATAAAGGTATTTGAGTTATCATTCGCATGCATGCCTGCATATTTTGTCTTACGTTATTACTTCTCTTTCAAGACAACATTTTGACATTTGCATTCTGCTGTCTAACCATATTTACAGTAATCATTTAGATAGTATTTCTATGTTTAGTTGGTTTCAATATTCATGATCAGTCCTTTCATGTAATGGATTTTTTTCATTTGTTGATTATTTTATTACTATCTCAATTGACCAAATACATTAGTTTGCTTGGGATGTTGTAACGAAGTACTGAAACTGGGTGTCTTAAACAACAGCTACATTGTCATGCAGTTCTGAAGGCTAAAAGTCTAAGATCAAGGTGTTGGCATGGTTGGTTTCTTCTGAGTGCTGTGAAGGATCTGCCTCATGCCTCTCTCCTAGTTTCTCATTTGTGGGAAATCTCTCTGGCATTCCTTCTCTTCCTCTGTATCACTTTATCTTCACATGCCATTCTGCCTGTATGTGTGTGTCCAAATTTCTCCTTTTTATACGAACACCAGTCACTTTGAATACGGGGCCCAATTTACTCTAGTATGACTTCGTCTTAAATAATTACATCTGCAATGACCTCATTTACGAATAAGCTCACATTCTGTAGTACTGGGGCTTAGAACTTCAATATATTAATTTTGAGGGTGGAACAATTCAACACATAATAGTGAGGATATCTTTAATTTAAAAAGCAATTATTGGTGGGGTAATGTCAGCAACATGTTTACTAGTCCTTTCCCAGCTAGAATGTGTTTTAATTCCCTTCATATACAAATAGCAATTTTTTTGTTTTGTTTCTTTCTTTGTTTTTTTGAAACAGAGTCTCACTGTGTCATGGAGGCCATAGTGCAGTGGCGCAATCTTGGCTCACTGCACCTCTGCCTCCTGGGTTGAAGTGATTCTCTTGCCTCAGCCTCTGGAGGAGCTGGGATCACAGGCGCCCACTACCACTCCCCACTAATTTTTGTATTTTTTGGTAAAGACGGGTTTCACCATGTTGGCCAGGCTGGTCTCGAATTCCTGGTCTCAAGTGATCCTCCTGCCTCAGCCTCCCAAAGTGCTGGGATTATATATTATATAATTATGATATTTTTGAATTACCCTTTTGATTAAAAAAAAGTTGAAGCAGGTACTCTCCATAAGCATGTAGTTCTGAAGCCAGACTGATTGTATCTTCTTTGTGGCTGATATATTTTTTACCTTTCCATATATTTGAAAAACGTTTTTTGTAATAGATATTATTTTTAAATAATTTTACCTGCCACATAGTAAGTCAATTTAATATAGAAAACCTGGTGATATTAGTTAATACAATGATTTGCTATGGAAACAGATCTCCATAGTTTACAAGAGCTTAAACAGTTCGGAAGTCCATTTCTCTCTTGTGTAAATGTTCCTTTTTATCAAGGTCTTCTTCTATGAGATCATCAAGGGCCCAGGCTCAACATACCTTGCTGCTATTCACCCTTGATATCTAGCTTCCATCTCCTGGTACAAAAATATTTATTCCAGTTGCTGCCATCTTATCTCCATTCCAACTATAGGAAGAATAAATACAAAGACCTGATTATTTGTAATTAGGACATTGACCAGAAATTGTACATATCACTTCTGCTCCTACCCCACAGAACGGAAGGTAGATATGTGACCACACTTAGCAACAGGCATTCTTGAGAAACATAGTCTTTCACTTGGGTTCAACAAAAAACTGTATGAACACAGAGGAAATATTAATAGATATTAGTGACAACTAGTAGGCTCTGCTGGAGTCCACACTTTCCTTTTATCAAATATCCATTTATCACCTTCTTTTCATGCATTTAATATTCTTGCCCCTCTCCAAAGGCAGCAACCTCAGCATTCCATACAGTCACTGTAACCTACTCAATGTCTCTGGAAAATGTGTAGTCTAATTTGTTAGATATGATTTTTGACTCATAACGGCCCAGTAATTTTCAAATAAATGGCATACTATCTGTCTCTTCTTGCTCTCATAATCCCCACTACACATATTTAATATGTGATAATAGAAGGACATAGCAAGAAAATAACTTCCCGTTCTTATTATTAAAGAAAGGGAACACATAACAGTCTTTTTGTGTGTCAAGTGATTATTCATGTAAGAGACTTCATATATTTGAGAGAGAAATTATGCAAAAGTGCAAATCCAGATACACGATAGTAGTTCAATATAGTTAAATTCAAATTTTTCCTTGAAATACTAACAGAAAACAAGTGGCATACTGAGTCAGTCTCAATTATGACCACATTTCTCAGTTTAGCCACACGTGGTTCGCAATGGTCACCTGATGAACTGAATCAGGATACCAAATTAAGTGGCAAAATATGGATAATATACTTTATAAAAGTATATTTTATAAAAGTGAAGCATAAACAAGTCATAATCACAAATATTGGTCAGACAGTTACTTGATAATATGAATAATAATTTATTTTAAATAAGTAGAATAAATAGAAGCAGATTATAAATGGAGTAGAATTTATGTTGAATCCTGTGAATAATTTACCTCTAAAGGGTAACTCTAAAAGATATGTACTATTTTAGAATTAAACATTTTATAAATTTTCACTTATAGATACATTTTTTTGTAAGGATGTAGGCCTTGACACCAATATTTTTGTTTATAATATTTTTTCTCCAACCATCCTTTTAATAATTATGGCAGCTTGCTTAGGCTCCATCTACTGAAAGGCACGGAGCAGTACAGAACCTAAGAACACTGGCTCTCTAGCCACACCGCTTCTTTCACATACAGGCTCTACTACGTCCTGTCTCTGAAAACTTAGACATTTTATTTAGCCTTTCTATGGCTCATGATGGGGTGATTCTCCAAGTAAGAATAAGCAATTCATTCTAAACTGTTTTCACCCCAGAGCGTTGATACTGAACTATCAGAGTAATATGAATTGGGGGTAAGAGATGCTTGTATTTTGTGTGTTGTGTGTGTATGAAAGGAGGGATAAACTTAAAAAAAACAAAACAAAACAAAACAAACTTCAAACAATAATCATAGGCCAGAGATGGAGTTTGGGGGACCCTGATTTGAGAAGTCAAAGACAGTTTGGACTACATAAGTTCCTCAGACTAAAAAGAAGAAATTACTTGAAATTCACAAAATACCACCTATACTTTGAAAACCTATAGTTGTTTTCCTTTGGATTGTAGACACTTACATAAGAAGTGTAACTTCATGTACTTAAATATTGCTATGGGTTGAATGCTTATGTGCTCTCTCAAATTCCTAATGCAATAGTATTAAAAAGCAAAGCTTTCAGGAGGTGAGTAGGCCATGATTGTTCTACCATCTTGGACAGGATTAGCACCTTATAAATGAGCTGGAGGGAACTAGCTAGGCTTTTTTTTTTTTTGCCTTTCCATGCCTTATGCCCTTGCATCTTCCACCATGTGAGAACACAGCATTTCTCTGTTCTGGAGGACACAGAGTTGAAGACTCCATCTTGGAAGCAGAAACCAGGCCCTCATCAGACAATGAATCTACTAGTATCTTGATCTTGAACTTACCAGCCTCCAGAACTGTGAGAAATAAATTTATGTTGTTTACAACATACCCAGTTTCAGGCATTTTCTAAATAACACCACAAATGGACGAAGACAACTTTTAAACATATGCAGATATCTGTTCAAATTCTAATCTTTGAGTTTCAGGTGACATTTTGCTATATAAAAATAATACCCAGGATTCAAACTTCTACCCAAGGTCACAACATATAGCATATGCATATGTGTTGCTTCACTAGATACAGCTAAGCAGTATTCTACACGTTTCTAGCAATTTAACTACCTATCATCAATATATACAAATTAAGTTTCTCTACAATATTGGCAAAATATTATATAAAAGTAGTTCAAAATTACACTTTTCCTGTGAGTAGATAGTAGAATTTTGATATAGACTTAATTTGCATTCATCTAATGACTAATAAAGTTGAGTAAATATGGTAAGAATGATTCTGAGGTGCCTCTTTCCAACACACACACACACATACACACACACACACACACACACCACCCCTGCCTTCTAAGGTACACACCCCACATAATCCTTTCTCCTTGAGTGTGATGAGACTTATGAATATAATGGATCTTGCTCCTATGATTAGGTTATAGTAATATTGTAAAGCTGAAGGAATTACACACATGTAATTAAGATCCTTAATCAGTTGACTTTGAGTTAATCAAATGGAAAATTTCCCTAGGTGAACCAGACCTTATCAGATGAACCCTTTAAAGATGGCAGAGTGATCAGAGACTTGAATGAGCAGAGAATCTCTCTCTAGTCTGCTGGCCCTGAAAAAGTAAGCTGTTATAATTTATACAGCTGAAAGTAAATGAATTCTGCCCACAACCATGTGTGGTTGGAACAGGGCCTCAAGCTTCAGAGGACACCACAGCTCTAGCTGATACCTACATTGCAGCTGGTGAGACACTGGGCAGAGGGCCCAGCTAAGCTGTTTCCAGACCCTTGACCCAGAAAAACTGTGAGAAGATAAACTTCTCAATTCATGGTAACTTGTCAGGTACCAATAGAAAACAAAGATATCAACTTTATGTGTGTCTGTGGGTGGGGTGTGTGTGTGTCTGTATAAAACCTCCCTTTTTTTTGGAAATGCCTATGCTACCAATGTTGCTGTTGGTTTTTTAGAAGTATCATAGACAGGGTGTCTTACAAACAAGAATTCATTTCTCACAGTTCTAGAACCTGAAAATTTTAAGATTAAAGTGTCAGCAGATTTGTATCTGGTGAGTGCTCACTTTTTGGTCCATAAAGGGCCATATTCTCCCTGTATCCTGCTACAGTAGAAGGGTGACAGACTCTGGAGCCTTTTTTATAAGAGCACTAATCCCGTTCATCATGGCCCTAGCCTCGAGTCCTAATGACGTCCCAAAGTCTCCACCTCCACATATCATCACATCGGAGGTTACGTTTTAACATACAAATTTTGGAAGAATACATTCAGTTTATAGCACTTTGATATTATATATGAATTATTTGTCAGATATGTGATTGCCATTATCTTCCCTTACTCTGTGGCTTGGTTTTTCACTCTGTTAGAAGTGTCTTGTGACAGAAATAAATCCGAATGTTAATGTAATCTAATTTATCAATATTTTCTTTATGCCTGTTGCTTTTGAATCAATGTTTAACACCATCATAAATTAAATGCATTTATTCTTCTATCATAACTACTATATGTTATTTTTTTCAACTTTCACTTTTATGTCTACAATCTATGTGGAATTTTCTTTTATGTGTGGTATCAGGTAGGAATAAAGATTTATTATTTTCCCCAGTGGATAAAATGATCTAGTATCACTTATTGAAGAGACTCTCATGGGCCTACTGCTGAGAAATATAGTTTTGTCAAAGATTGAATAAACTGATATATGATAGCCTATTTCTGAAAGAGCTATTTTGTTCCTTACTCTGTATGGCTATCCTTGCAACAATACCACACTGTCATATAATAAGCCTTAATATTTGCTAGTAGACATTATACACATTTTTTCATCTCTAAGATTTCCTTTTATATATTCAGTCCTTTCTATTTCCATATAAACTTCGCAATCATTTAATCAATTTTTATTTTTAAACATACACATAGATCATGATTAGCATTGTATTAAAATATCTCCTAAGAGATAAATGATATTTTTGAAGAATTGGGACTTCCAATTCAAAAAATTATATATTCCTGTATTATTTACGTATTTTTCAGTTTCTCTCAGAGGTATTTAATAGTTTTTCCTTATAAACATTTAGCATATATTTTTAAGTTTTTTTTCTTAAGCATTAGATCTTCATGTTACTGCAAATAACTTTCTAAATATTTTATTTTCTAGTTTTTATTCACAAAAGGGAAAATACATTTTAATACATTTTATACATTTACTTCATATAAAGCAAAATTGCTAAATTTATTATTAAATACAATAATCGGCAGGTTGATAGTCGTAGACCTATAATCACGATATTGACAAATAATAAAAAATTTATTATCATTTTTGTTTGTTTTGTCTTAACGCAAGGCTATGCCTACTAGTCCAGTGACAAGTAGAATTGGTGATAGCAGACATTCTCATCTTATTTTTAATCTCAGGGAAAAAGCTTTTAATATTTTCCTATTCATTATAATATTTCCTGCTTATTTTTACAGAGATGTTCTTTATCAGATTATGGAAGTTCACGCATTACTAATTTGATTAAAGTTTTATTTTTAAAATAATGAATAAATATTGGATTTTATAAAATCGTTTTTCTGCCTCAATTTAGATTTTTATTAATTTATTATTGTGTAGAAATACATTTACTCATTTTCTTAATTCAACCTTATATTTCTGAAAAATATTTAAATTTCTATATTGCTCTTTTGAGTTAATACTTTGCTTATAGTTTTTTTTTTCTAAGTTCATAAGAAAAATTGAAATGTATACCATTATTTCTTATCAGCTTTTGGCATGAATGTTGTGTTACTGTCATGATTAAGTTGAGAAAATTTCCTTCCTTTCTTTGTTTTAGAGCAATTGGTAAATGTAGTATTATTTTATTCTTAAATATTGTGAAGAATTTTGAAGCTAGATAGAGCTGAATTTTTATTTGGGGGGAACACTTTAAATAAGATCCAATTTATTTAGTAGATAAAGGACTATACAGATTTTCTATGTCTTCTTTTGTTCAGTCAATCATGATACTTTCTGAGAATTTTTTAAAACTTTATCAAAATCTTTAATTTTTGCTGTAAAGTTGTTCAAGTACCCTCTTACTATAGGTTTAGTGTTTGTGGGTCGAAATAGTGTTTTTTTTAATTGTTGAAATTGGAAATTTCTGACATTGCTCTTCTTTTCTTCATCAGTTTTAGTAGGTATGTAGCAATTGGATTGTTCTTGCCAAAGAATAACCTTTACCTTTTGTAACTGTTTCTCTATTCTACATTGTTTATATTATCAACTTATACCTTTATCAATTTATATATATAATATAGATCTAGATATAAGTATATATATATTTATATGTAAAAATATATATTCTAATTGCTATTTTCATTTGTATTCATGTTCCTAGATTTTTGTTTTAATGTATTCATTATGTACATAATGACATTCTTTTTATAACTTATTTACATAGTTGTTATACATTATAATTTATTTTCTAGCCTTCTTTTTAATATATGCATTTAAGTTCTTAAATTATACTCCAAGAATGGCTTTAGTATCCATCATCATACAAGTTTGATTTCTCATATTTGAATTATGATTACTTTCAAAACATTTTGTAATTTCTGAATTACTGACAAATATGTTAAAATCTCACATTATACTATTTTATCATTTTTTCCCCTATTTCTAGGTTGTGACCTTTCTGGATGGCTCTTTAAGGCTTAACAGCTCTGGCTAGAAGCAAACTCCTACTTTTCCAAGCACCATGAAACCTCGGCCTCCCAGCAGCAGTCTACTGCTGTTATTATTTAAGCAGTTTGATGAAGTAAAGAGCCTTAATTCCTCTTACACCTCTTTACCATCCCCCACTATAATTGCTTTAAATATTTCCTCTATATACATTTGGAACCAAATCATTCAGTGCAGCAATTTTGTTTAAACTGTCAAACACAATTTAGAAAACTCAAAAAGAGAAGTAAAGCCTATTGTATTTCCATTTTTACTTACCATGTTATTTATTTTTCCTGATGTTCAAATGTTTCTTTTTAAAATTGTATATCCTTTAAAGATAACTTCCTTTAACCATGCTTTATATTTGCTATGTGGTGACCAATGCTCTCAGTTTTTCTGTCATTTGAGAATATCTTGATTTCTTCATTTCTACAGGATATTATTTTCTCTGGATATAGGAATCAGGGATAAAATTTCTTTTCTTTAAGCTCCTGAAATCTACTGTGTCCCTTCCTCTGGGCCTTCATAGTTTTTGATGAGAAATCTCTTGTTTTTCAACTTATTTTTCCCTGTAGACTCTCTGGCTTTTTTTTTTTTTTGGTAACTTTATGATTTATTTCTGTCCTTACTTCCCAGAAGTTTAATTATGATGTGTCTTGTAATAAATTTCTTTAGGTTTAGACTTTATCCGAATTGGAGTTTGCTCATCTTTTTTAACTGATAGGCTTATGTCTCTTCTCAACTTTAGGAAATTTTTAGCCATTTTTAAAAATACTTTTCTAAACCCTATCCTCTTTCTGTAATTTTTCTATGACTCAGATAATAGATATGTTCTTTCTTTTGTTATACTGTTCCATGCAGCTGAGACCTCGTTTGTTTTTTCAGACTATTTTCTTCCTGTTGTTCACATTGAGTAATTTCCAGTTGTTCTGTATTGCAGCTCACCAATTCTTCCCTCTGTTCCCTCCATCCTGCTGTTGAGTACATCCACTCAGCTTGTCATTTCAATTACAACATTTTTCATTTCTAAAGCTTTCATATGGTTCTTTGCTTATATCTTCTATTTCTTTTCTGGGGCCATATATATATATATATGTGTGTGTGTGTGTGTGTGTTTGTGTGAAGTCAGTTCATAGGTGCTTTTTGTAGCAGTTTTATGCTGGATTGTAAAAAATCTTTTTCAGATACTTCTTATTTCTCTGTCATCTCAGAGTTGTCATCTATTGGTTATCTTTTTTTTTTTTTCATTTAGTCAGTCTGGTTTTTGGTATGATGACTGACTTTTTATTTAAATCTAGACTTTTTTTTATTTTATGAGATTCTGGATTTTATTTAAACCTTCTGATTTTAACTGGCTTTCTCTAACACTGCTCTGTCAGGAGAAGGGCATTTCTACCTTATTATTGCCAGGTGAAGGCCAAAGTTCAGGTACCTCACTTGGCCACTGCTGACACCACAGGAGAGGGCTTCATCTATGTCTCTTGGTTGCCAGTCATTTCCTTAAGCAATCTGTTGAAGTCAGTCCATTGACTTTTGGTTTTTCATTACTTTTGTTACCATATCAATACTCGGGCCTTATTTTGCTCCTTTCCAGTTAATGTATGTTTTATCTTCTTTTATTTGTTCTTAACATTTTCTAGTTAGTATTTTTTTAACAGCACTTTGAGTATCCTGTTTTAATTTATAGAGATTCTTAATTATATAGAATGATATCTTCAATAGTGTTTTGCAAATTCTTTGCCATTATTTCTTCACATAAAGTTTCTATTCTTCTCTCTCTTTTCTTTTTAGAATTTGAATTACATGTTTATTTGAAATATTCACTGGGTCTCTTTTATTATTGCCCATTTTAAATAATTTTGTTTCTATGTCTCCTATCAATAATTTGCTAATGAGTATTTTCCAGTGCACTATTTTCTATTTCACTAATCCTTTCTTCAACTGTGTCTAATGTGTTTTCACACATATCTATGGAGCTTACTGTAGTGTTCTTTTCTGCTGATAAAAATTTGTAAAATATCTTGCCCACTGATAAAATTGATCCTGTTCTCTACTGCTATGTTTTAATTTTTTTCTATTTAAATAAACCTTAAAAATAGAGAAAAAACTTTTTTAAGTTTTTCTTATGACCCAGGCTTTTATACTGTCAAAAATGTAAACTTTATGAACCTACACAGATTAGTCATTCGAATACAATATACTCTGTCACTTAGTTAAATTAAGTGTCAAGATTTAGATATTCTCATAAGAGAATTTTTTGTAACTATTTTATTCTCTGTGATTTTGGATATTTTTATATTTTATCTTTGCCTTATAAATATATTTTATTTACAAATCTCAATGTTTTAAAGAACAAACTCGGCCCAGCATGGTTGCTCACACCTGTAATGCCAGCACTTTGGGAGGCCAAGGTGGGCAGATCATGAAGTCAGTAGTTCAAGACCAGCCTGTCCAATATGGTGAAGCCCTGTCTCTACTAAAAATACAAAAATTGGCTGATCGTGGTGCCGGGCATCTGTAATCCTAGCTACTTGGGAGGCTGAGGCAGGAGAATCTCTTGAACCCAGGAGGCAGAGGTTGTGGTGAGCAGAGGTCATGCCATTGGACTCCACCCTGGGTGACAGAGCAAGACTCCATCTAAAACAAAGAAGCAAAAATAAACAAACAAAAAAAGAACAAACTCACATAATTAAGCTAATCTATTAACCTGGTATCTTAAGTTATATGTTGTTTTGTGCCACCTCTACAGTAGTTTCCTGAGCTCTTCTTTTCCAGGGAAGAATTAAGGGTTCCCACATTTGGATGCCTGTCTGGTACATCAAAATACTTCTATTTGAATGTTCATTTTCTGGATCTGTTTAATCATGCTTTTCCTAATAAACTATGAGCTCTTTAAAAATGCAAGTGTTTGCTCTGTTCTTCATCTATCATAATGCCTAATACAGAGAAAGTACTCAATAAAGCTATGGTTTATGAATAAATAAAGAAATGTTAACCCAATCCTTAGCTTATTTTACACTCTAAGATTCTAATGACTGTGACCAATCACCCAATACATATAAAGTGAGAGAGACAATTGCTCTCTCAAACATCCAATCAAGTTTCTATGGAAGGTTATGTGTTTCATTACCTAGTAGGTTAAAGTTATTCTAATAAGGTAGTACAATGCCATATGAAATGAGTAAGCAAATTGCCATGAGTGAGCCTTCTGAAGAAAGAAACATTCTATCATTTTTTCAGTAATTGCTTATGATACATTGTAATATTGGGAAGACTCATTAGTCTTCATACAGTGACTTTGAGTGAGGAGAAATTAGTATTAGGGATAACTTCCGAGCAAAGTGATTTTAAAAAACAGACTTCCCAATTTGCTGATTCATTATTCCCATTTTTTCACTGTTCCAGAATGCCCAATTTCCCCACATACACCATCATCAAAGAAAATTTATTTAAATGCAAGCACACTGAAAGACAAAACAAGCAAACTAAGTTTTTGCCATCTAATATCAGATCCCTTCCTAAAAAGTTTGGAAACAGAGGACAAAGAGGAGGTACAGTTTGTTCCCTACATCATCAGTAGTATTAGTAACTCCCACTTATGTATATGGCAGTTTTATTTTTGGGCTTAAGTCTTGCTATTATTGACTCTTAGAGGCCTTCTGCAGCTCCCAATGTGGCTGCTGTCAAGAGTAATGGCCTCTTCT
The DNA here is from genome assembly GCF_028885655.2 of Pongo abelii. NCBI lineage: Eukaryota > Metazoa > Chordata > Mammalia > Primates > Hominidae > Pongo > Pongo abelii. The sequence goes on from NC_071992.2 coordinate 92,582,052, forward strand.
GGCAATGGCTCTCTTATCACCAGCAGCTATTAAAGGATCCCCATTGCCACTTAATTTTTTTCAGTGGTTTTTTTGGGTGTGTGTCAATCCACTAGAAAGCTCAGGGCCATATACAAACAGTCATGTAAGCAGAGTACTTATAGGAACTCTCCTGCTAAAAATTCAAGTGGCAGTTTTATGCTACTGGTCACCTGTTTTAAGAAACAAGGAATAGTGTTATCCTCTGCCACTTTCTACTACACTAAAGGGTAGAAAATATTGCTGGCTTAGAGTAAGTATAAATGCTTCTTGGTGGAAACATCTGAGGGAGTGTGATCACAGTTTTACAATGGTGTGACCTTGTCCTTTACTTCCCACACTCTATGTAAAAAAGAGAAATGATATTTTACCTGTTAAAATTATCATGAAAATAAAAAGCAACACATTAAAGTGCTGAAAAAAATTAAGACATAGCAATCCCTCATTAAATGTTACCTATATATAAAACAAAAGAGATCAATATAATTCATAAGTAAATAAGTTTATCAACTTTTTTTAAATAAAGGAGAATATACAAATTTTATTATATATATTTATTATTATTATTTATTTATACATCTATTACTTATTTTTAATAGCAAACAACAAAAAAAGTCAGTCCATATAATGACTAAAAAAATTAAAGTATATGCATGAAATGGAATACCATACAGTAGTGAAACTGTACATGCAACAATGTGAAAAATCTCACAATCATATTCAACTAAAGAAGCCAGACCCGAAAGGAATATATTCTGTGACTTAATGGAGGTACTGGTTAGGATTGCGGTTACCTTTGAGTAAAGGTAGTAGTGTCTGGGAGGGGTCACCAGGGAGCTTCCGGGATTTTGGTGATTTTTGTCTTTCTTGATCTTGAGACTGGTTTACATGATGTGTTCAATTGTTAAAAATTCATTGAGCTTTGCATTTATGAATTTTTCACTTTTTTGGTCTGTTAAAACAGAGATTTAATAAAATTCAATATGAAATTTGTTAAAATATAAGCTCTATGATCTCTCATTTTCTAATGAAAAATATATTTGCTCATCACTAAAATAAAAAAGCAGTCTCTATGGCTTTATAATTGTATTTTTATAAATGGTCTAGTGGATTGTTTTGAAATAATATAGACAACATTTCTCCATTTGTTAGCATTTGGAAACTTTCCACTGTCATTCATTCAATGTCATTTATTCAATTCAGAAGTTTTATTTATTTATTTATTTATTTATTTATTTATGTGTTTTTGAGATGGAGTCTTGCTTTGTCACCCAGGCTGGAGTGCAGTGTCATGATCTCTGCTCACTGCAAGCTCCACCTTCCAGGTTCATGCCATTCTCCTGCTTCAGCATCCTAAGTAGCCAGGACTACAGGCACCCTCCACCATGCCCAGCTAGTTTTTTGTATTTTTTGTAGAAATGGGATTTCACCATATTAACCAGGATGGTCTCGATCTCCTGACCTCGTGATCTGCCCGCCTCAGCCTCCCAAAGTGCTGGGATTACAGGCGTGAGCCACCACGCCCAGCCCAGAAGTTTTATTTTTAACCTCAAATGTTATATTGGACATAGCTGTATAAATTTTAAAATCTACTGTATACTGTTTTATATTGTTAATATCTGACATGGAAAATATATTAAGTTTTACTGTCATCTGATAGTGTAATTGGAAAGTACTACTTTGTGTATTAAATTTGGAGGTCTTATAATGTGGATAAGCAACATTCAATATCTCAAAAATAATAACAAGTGAAAGTGTCCCATTTAGCTTTGGAATCACTTTTCTCATGGTTGGTGGGTAAGTACATACAGTAATGTATTACTTAATGATAGGGACATGTTCTGAGAAATGTGTCTTTAGGCAATTTTTTCATTGCGTGAACATCATAGAATATACTTATGCAAATCTAGATGGCATAGTCTTCTACATACCTAAGTTATATTGTATAGCCTATGGCTCCTTAGGGTACAAATCTATATAGCAAGTTACTGTATTGAGTATTGTAAACAGTTGTAATACAATGGTAAGTATATATGTAGGTAAACATATCTAAACATGGAAAAAAATACAGCAAAAATATGGTGTTACAATCTTACCTTTGTATATGTGGCCTATTGTTAACCAAAACACAATTAGATGGAGCATGACTCTGCATGTGTGTGTGTGTGCATGTGTGTGTGTGTGTAAAACACATATGTACTCTGTTACTGGATAATGAAACCTCTGAAAAACGTTTCCTTCTACTAACTCAGTGAAGGTAATTTGCTATCATATGGCTGATTTACTATTGCTCTGATTTAACAACTTTTCCACAATTTTATTCTATTAATTTATTTTAATATATCTCCAATTTGAACAGCACATTTGGCAAAAATAGAGTAAAATTGGTTTAAAACAAAATGTATCATTTTATAGTCTAATTTCCATTCTGATTCTATATAGTGATTCTAAAGTCATCTAAATTAAATTTAAAATTATATCCTCCTGGAAATGTCCCTGTCTGACAGCTTTGAAGAGAGTAGTGGTTCTCCCAGCACTGAGTTTGAGATCTAAGAAAGGACAGACTGCCTCCTCAAGTGGGTCCCTGACCCCCAAGCAGCCTAACTGGGAGGCACCCACCAGTAAGGACAGACTGACACCACATACGGCCAGGTACCCCTCTGAGACAAAGCTTCCAGAGCAATGATCAGGCAGCAACATTTGCTGTTCAGCAATATTCACTGTTCTATGTAACAAACCTGCACGTTGTGCACATGTATCATAAAACTTAAAGTATAATAAAAAAAAATAAATAAAATAAAAATGAATAAACAAATAAATAAATAAAGACCAAATGTAGATAAAGCCACAAAGATGGGGAAAAAACAGAGCAGAAAAGCTGAAAATTCTGAAAAATCAGAACGCCTCTCCCACTCCAAAGGAACACAGCTCCTTACCAGCAATGGAACAAAGCTGGATGGAGAATTACTTTGATGAGTTGAGAGAAGAAGGCTTCAGACGATCAAACTTCTCCGAGCTAAAGGAGGAAGTTTGAACCCATCGCAAAGAAGCTAAAAACTTTGAAAAAAGATTAGGCAAATGGCTAACTAGAATAATCAGTGTAGAGAAGTCCTTAAATGACCTGATGGAGCTGAAAACCATGGCACGAGAACTACGTGATGAATGCAAAGCTTCAGTAACCAATTCGATCAACTGGAAGAAAGGGTATCAGTGATTGAAGATCAAATGAATGAAATGAAGTGAGAAGAGAAGTTTAGAGATAAAAGAGTAAAAACAAATGAACAAAGCCTCCAACAAATATGGGACTATGTGAAGAGAGCAAATCTATGACTGATTGGTGTACCTGAAAGTGATGGGGAGAATGGAACCAAGTTGAAAAACTCTCTGCAGGCTATTACCCAGGAGATCTTCCCCAATCTAGCAAGGCAGGCCAACATTCAAATTCAGGAAATACAGATAACACCACAAAGATACTCCTCAAGAAGAGCAACTCCAAGACACATAATTGTCAGATTCACCGAAGTTGAAATGAAGGAAAAAATGTTAAGGGCAGCCAGGGAGAAAGGTCAGGTTAACCACAAAGGGAAGCCCATCAGACTAACAGCGGATCTCTTGGCAGAAACTCTACAAGCCAGAAGAGAGTGGGGGCCAATATTTGACATTCTTAAAGAAAAGAATTTTCAACCCAGAATCTCATATCCAGCCAAACAAAGCTTCATAAGTGAAGGAGAAATAAAATACTTTACAGACAAACAAATGCTGAGAGATTTTGTCACCACCAGGCCTGCCCTAAAAGAGCTCCTGCAGGAAGCACTAAACATGGAAAGGAACAACCAGTACCAGCCACTGCAAAAACATGACAAATTGTAAAGACCATCGATGCTAGCAAGAAACTGCATCAATTATCGAGCAAAATAACAAGCTAACATCATAATGACAAGATCAAATACACACGTAACAATATTAACCTTAAAGGTAAATGTGCTAAATGCTCCAATTAAAAGACAGAGACTGGCAAATTGGATAAAGAGTCAAGACGCATCAGTGTGCTATATTCGGGAGACCCATCTCACGTGCAGAGACACACACAGGCTCAAAATAAAGGGATGGAGGAAGATCTACCAAGCAAATGGAAAACAAAAAAAAGCAAGGGTTGCAATCCCAGTCTCTGATAAAACAGACTTTAAACAAACAAAGATCAAAAGAGACAAAGAAGGCCATTACATAATGGTAAAGGGGTCAATTCAACAAGAAGAGCTAACTATCCTAAATATATATGCACCCAATACAGGAGCACCCAGATTCATAAAGCAAGTCTTTAGAGATCTACAAAGAGATTTAGACTCCCACAAAATAATAATGGGAGACTTTAACACCCCACTGTCAACATTGAACAGATCGATGAGACAGAAAGTTAACAAGGATATCCAGGAATTGAACTCAGCTCTGCAACAAGCAGACTAATAGACATCTACAGAACTCTCCACCCCAAATCAACAGAATACACATCCTTTTCAGCACCACATTGCACTTATTCCAAAACTGACCACATAGTTGGAAGTAATGCACTCCTCAGCAAATGTAAAAGAACAGAAATTATAACAAACTGTCTCTCAGACCACAGTGCAGTCAAACTAGAACTCATGATTAAGAAACTCACTCAAAACCGCTCAACTACATGGAAACTGAACAACCTGCTCCTGAATGATGACTGGGTACATAAAGAAATGAAGGCAGAAATAAAGATGTTCTTTGAAACCAATGAGAACAAAGACACAACATACCAGAATCTCTGGGACACATTTAAAGCAGTGTGTAGAGGAAAATTTATAGCACTAAATGCCCACAAGAGAAAGCAGGAGAGATCTAAAATTGACACCCTAACATCACAATTCAAAGAACTAGAGAAGCAAGAGCAAACACATTCAAAAGCTAGCAGAAGGCAAGAAATAACTAAGATCAGAGCAGAACTGAAGGAGATAGAGACACAAAAAACCCTTCAAAATATCAATGAATCCAGGAGCTGGTTTTTTGAAAAGATCAACAAAATTGATAGACCGCTAGCAAGACTAATAAAGAAGAAAAGACAGAAGAATCAAATAGATGCAATAAAAAATGATAAAGGGGATATCATCACCAATCCCACAGAAATACAAACTACCATCAGAGAATACTATAAACACCTCTACGCAAATAAGCTAGGAAATCAAGAAGAAATGGATAAATTCTTGGAAACATACACCCTCCCAAGACTAAACCAGGAAGTACTTGAATCCATGAATAGACCAATAACAGGCTCTGAAATTGAGGCAATAATTAATAGCTTACCAACAAAAAAAGTCCAGGAACAGACAATTCACAGCTGAATTCTACCAGAGGTAAAAGGAGGAGATGGTACCATTCCTTCTGAAACTATTCCAATCAATAGAAAAAGAGAGAATCCTCCATAACTCATTTTATGAGGCCAGCATCATCCTGATACGAACGCCTGGCAGAAACACAACAAAAAAAGAGAACTTTAGACTAGTATCCCTGATGAACATCAAAGCAAATATCCTCAATAAAATACTGGCAAACCAAATCCAGCAGCGTATCAAAAAGCTTATCCACCATGATCAAGTGGGCTTCATCCCTGGGATGCAAGGCTGGTTCAACATACACAAATCAATAAACGTAATCTAGCATATAAACAGAACCAAAGACAAAAACCACACGATTATCTCAATAGATGCAGAGAAGGCTTTTGACAAAATTCAACAGCCCTTCATGCTGAAAACTCTCAATAAATTAGGTATCGATGGGGCATATCTCAAAATAATAAGAGCTATTTATGACAAACCCACAGCCAATATCATACTGAATGGGGAAAAACTGGAAGCATTCCCTTTGAAAACTGGTACAAGACAGGGATGACCTCTCTCACCACTCCAATTCAACATAGTTTTGGAAGTTCTGGCCAGGGCAATCAGGAAGGAGAAGGAAATAAAGGGTATTCAATTAGGAAAAGAGGAAGTCAAATTCTCCCTGTTTGCAGATGACATGATTGTATATTTAGAAAACTCCATCTTCTCAGCCCAAAATCTCATTAAGCTGATAAGCAATTTCAGCAAAGTCTCAGGATACAAAATCAATGTGCAAAAATCACAAGCATTCTTATACACCAATAACAGACAAACAGAGAGCCAAACCATGAGTGCACTCCCATTCACGATTGCTTCAAAGAGAATAAAATGCCCAGGAATCCAACTTACAAGGGACGTGAAGGAACTTTTCAAGGAGAATTACAAACCACTGCTCAACAAAATAAAAGATGACACAAACAAATGGAATAACATTCCGTGCTCATGGGTAGGAAGAATCATTACCATGAAAATGGCCATACTACCCAAGGTAATTTGTAGATTCAATGCCATCCCCATTAAGCTACCAATGACTTTCTTCACAGAATTGGAAAAAACTACTTTAAAGTTCATATGGGACCAAAAAAGAGCCTGCATTGCCAAGACAATCCTAAGTCAAAAGAACAAAGCTGCAGGCATCAAGTTACCTGACTTCAAACTATACTACAAGGTTACAGTAACCAAAACAGCATGGTACTGGTACCAAAACAGAGATATAGACCAATGGAACAGAACAGAGCCCTCAGAAATAATACCACTTATCTACAACCACCTGATACTTTACAAACCTGACAAAAACAAGCAATGGGGAAAGGATTCCCCATTTAATAAATGGTGCTGGGAAAACTGGCTAGCCATATGTAGAAAGCTGAAACTGGATCCCTTCCTTGCACCTTATACAAAAATTAATTCAAGATGGATTAAGGACTTCAATGTTAGATCTAAAACCATGAAAACCCTAGAAGAAATCCTCGGCAATACCATTCAAGACATAGACATGGGCAAGGACTTCATGTCTAAAACACCAAAAGCAATGCCAACAAAAGCCAAAATTGACAAATGGGATCTAATTAAACTAAAGAGCTTCTGCACAGCAAAGGAAACTACCATCAGAGTGAACAGGCAACCCACAGAATGGGAAAAAAATTTTGCAAATCTACTCATCTGACAAAGGGCTAATATCCAGAATCTACAAAGAACACAAACAAATTTACAAGAAAAAAACAAACAACCCTATCAAAAAGTGGGTGAAGGATATGAACAGATACTTCTCAAAAGAAGACACTTACGCAGCCAAAAAACACATGAAAAAATGCTCATCATCACTGGCCATCAGAGAAATGCAAACCAAAACCACAATGAGATACCATCTCACACCAGTTAGAATTGCGATCATTAAAATGTCAGGAAACAACAGCTGTTGGAGAGGATGTGGAGAAATAGGAACACTTTTACACTGTTGGTGGGATTGTAAACTAGTTCAACCATTGTGGAAGACAGTGTGGCGATTCCTCAAGGATCTAGAACTAGAAATACCGTTTGACCCAACCATCCCATTACTGGGTATATACCCAAAGGATTATAAATCATGCTGCTATAAAGAAACATGCACATGTATGTTTATTGCGGCACTATTCACAATAGCAAAGACTTGGAACCAACCCAAATGTCCATCAATGATAGACTGGATTAAGAAAATGTGGCATATATACACCATGGAATACTATGCAGCCATAATAAATGATGAGTTTATGTCCTTTGTAGGGACATGGCTGAAGCTGGAAACCATCATTCTCAGCAAACTATTGCAAGGACAAAAAACCAAACACCGCATGGTCCCACTCATAGGTGGGAATTGAACAATGAGACCTCTTGGACACTGGAAGGGGAACATCACACACTGGGGCCTGTTGTGGAGTGGGAGGAGGGGGGAGGGATAGCATTAGGAGTTATACCTATTGTAAATGACGAGTTAATGGGTGCAGCACACCAACATGGCACATGTATACATATGTAACAAACCTGCACATTGTGCACATGTACCCTAGAACTTAAAGTATGTAAAAAATAATTATACCCTCCTTCGGATACCATATTTTAGCAGTAGCTTCACCCACTGGTCTTATCAGAATATCCTCTGGAAGAAGATTCAGAATTGAACATACCACCGATTTTTTTAAAATTGCAAAAATAGTTTTAGTGCTTCAACTGTTTGCTAGATGCTATAGAAAAGTAAGTCACTTCTCTTTCTAACATAAAGAGCTTACAATATGAATATGAAAATAAGGTGAAGTGATTATAAGTCAAATAGCAAATTGAATAGCAAATTCAAATGGCAAATTCAAATAGCAAATTCAAAGAGATATAGAATCTAATCAGTTCCATTGTGTTTTAATTGTATTTTTTTCTATATTGGAAAAGCAAAATATTAAATATTAATATCATTTTATATTACAAGTATGTCTGTGAAGAGGTTATGGGATTAAAATACAGACTTTGCATTTCAAAAGACACTGAGGTAATTTTTTATAATCAGTAATCATTCCATAATCAAGTGAAATATTGAAGTGATAAATGAATTAATACAAGAAGGACTATATATTTGAAGATACAAAGGTGGGCATTAAATCAACTATACTATATATTTGAAGATATAAAGTAATAGAGTTGAAATTATGTAGCAGATATTATCAGCATTCACTCATATCTCATGCTCTTCTACTTCTTGCCACCTACAAGGAAAATCCTTTCTTACCCTATGACTTAGTTTATGGTCAAAGGTTGTGAGCAGAAGGGACTGATGTCACTTCCAGGCTGACGCATTTAGTTTCTGATGCAGCGTCTTCTATACTACCCTATCCTGCTTGGTAAACTGTAGAGCACTTATGTTGAGAAGTGGGTGCCACAAGATTGAAGCAGCCTTGGATCTTGAGCTGCCACATGGAGAACAGCTGCTTTGAAGAGAAGCTCAGACTTCAGGGGACTGAATGAGAAAGAAATACAAAGACTTTGTTGTAATAAGTCACTGAAATATTGTGTTCTTTTTAAAATTTAATATAAACTTGTCTTTTCTGACTAAAGCAAAATAAGCAGTGGCTAGGAAATAAGTAGAAGAGGAAGTCAACAGAGTCTGTCTAAAGGTTTAGATAAGAAAGTACACTACTAAATGTAATAGTATGTTAAAAACACTAGACAACTTATGAATGTTCCAAATTATCAAGAAAAAACTACTCACAAGCATACGTAAAAGAACACAAACTTTGTTTATCCAGTGAAAGAACAAAAAGAAGCAAATGGAAAATATAAATGACATAATTAAACAAGCATGTGTGTCACTAGAATACATGTAAAAGGGCTTCAGAATTTAAAATGAAAGACTCTCTATTAAAACCAAATAAAAATCTAATAACAAACCATATGCAAAAACACACTTATTACAAATTAGCTCAGAAAAGCCAAATATTTAAAAAATGGGGTATAGTCATTCTGGACATATGCAAAGAAACAAAAGACGAAAGGTGAGACTGCCCATTTTATAATAAGAAAAAATTAAATTCAGGACAAAAATAATTAAAATAATAATACAAATTGCATTGAAGATCAAATAAAATTACATGTACCAAATAATGTAGTATAGTCACTGATATGATTTGGGTCCGTGTCCCCACCCAAATCTCATGTTGAATTATAATCCCCATGAGTTGAAGGAACAGTCTGGTGAGAGGTGATTGAATCATGGGATTAGATGTTCCCTCTTCTGTTTTCATGATAGAGTTGTCACGAGATCTGGTTGTTTGAAACTGTATAGCACTTCTCCCTTTTCTCTCTCTCTCCTGCCACCATGTAAAGATGTGCTTGTTTCCCCTTCACTCTTTTGCCATGATTGTAAGTTTCCTGAGCCCTCCTCAGCCATACTTTCTGTATAGCCTGCAGAACTGTGAGTCAGTTAAACTTCTTTTCTTCATAAATTACAGTCTCAGGTAGTTCTTCATAGCAGTATGAGAACAGCCTAATACAGAAAATTGGTACCTACCAGGAGTGGGATATTGCTATGAAGATACCTGAAAATGTGGACGCCACTTTGGAATTGGGTAACAGGCAGAGGTTGAAATAGTTTAGGGGCTCAGAAGAAGACAGGAAAATGTTGGAAAAGTTTGGAACTTCATAGAGACTTGTTGAATGGTTGCGACCAAAATGCTGATAGTGATATAAACAATGAAATCTAGGCTAAGGTGGTCTCAGATAGAGATGAGAAACTTATGGAGAACTGGAATAAAGGTCACTCTTGCTATGCTTTAGCAAAGAGACTGGTGGCAACATGCCTGCCCTAGAGATCTGTGGAACTTTGAACTTGAGAGAGATGATTTAGGGTATCTGTCAGAAGAAATTTCTAAGCAGCAAAACAATCAAGAGGTAATCTCACTGTTTGTAAAAATGTATGCTCATATTCATGAACACAGATATTATTTGATACTGAAACTTATATCTGCAATAAAATCAAAGTCTAAAAGTTTGCAAAATATGCAGCCTGGTCATGTGGTAGAAAAGAAAAACCGATTTTCTGGGGAGAAATTCAAGCTGGCTACAGAAATTTGCTTAAATAAAGAAGAGCCTAATGTTCCAAGACAATGAGAAGGAGGCATCAAAGGCACTTCAGAGACCTTTGTGGCAGCCCCTCCCATCATACACTTGTAGGCCTAGTAGTGAAGAATGGTTTCCTGGGCCAGGCCCAGGACCCCACTGCTCTGTGAAGCCACAGGACATGATGCCCAGCATCCCAGCCACTCCAACTCCAGCTATGGCTAATAGGGGCCAAAGTAGAGTTTTGGCCATTGCTTCAGAGGGTGCAAGCCCCAAACCTTGGTGGCTTCAACATGGTGTTAAACCTGTGAGTGTGCAGACAGCAGGAGTTGAGGCTTGGAAGCCTCCACCTAGATTTCAGAAAATATATGGCAATGCCCAGATGTCCAGGCAGAAGTCTGCTGCAGGGGCAGAGTCCTCATGGAGAACCTCCACTAGGGCAGTGTGGAGGGGAAATGTGGTGTTGGAGCCCCCACATAGAGTTCCCACTGGGGCACTGCCTACTGGAGCTGTGAGAAGAAGGCCACCATCCTCCAGACCTTAGAATTGTAGATTCACTGACAGCTTGCACCATGCACCTGGAAAGGCCACAGTCACTCAATGCCATTCCACGAAAGCAGCTGCAGTGGCTGTACCTTGCAGCATCATAGGGGAAGAGCTAACCAAGGCCTTCAGAGCCCATTCCTTGCAACAGTGTGGCCTGGATGTGAGACATGAAGTCAAAGGAGATTATTTTGAAGCTTTAAGGTTTAATGACTGCCCTGTTGGGTTTCAGACTAGCACAGGGCATGTAGACTGTTTCTTTTGGCAAATTTCTCCCTTTTGGAATGGGAGCATTTACCTTATACCTGTATCTTCATTGTATTTTCGAAGTAACTAAACTGTTTTTGATTTTACAGGCTCAAAGGCAGAAGGAGCTTGCCTTGTCTCAGATGAGACTTTGGACTTGGACTTTTCAGTTAATACTGGAATGAGTGAAGACTTTGGGAAACTGTTGGGAAGACATGATTGCATCTTGAAATGTGAGAAGGACATGAGATTTAGGAGTGGCCAGGGATGAATGATATTGTTTGGATTTGTGTCCCCACCCAGATCTCATGTCAAATTGTAATGCCCATGTGTTGAAGGAGGGGACTGATGGGAGGTGATTGAATCATGGGATTAGACATGCCCCTTTCTGTTCTCATGATAGAGTTCTCATGAGATCTGGTTGTTTGAAAGTGCGTAGCACTTCCCCCTTCTAGAGAGAGCTTTCTCTTGCCTCCACGTGAAGAAGATGCTTGCTTCCCCTTCATCCTTCTGCCATGATTTTAAGTTTCCTGAGGCCTCCCAGCTGTGCTTCCTGTTCAGCCTGCAGAACTGTGAGTCAATTAAACATTCTTTTCTTTATAAATTACCCAGTATCAGGTAGTTCTTTATAGTAATGTGAGAACAAACTAATACAGTCACACAGCTAAAACATCAGGGAATACAAGAAAGTGAAACACATTTGTAGCAGATATATATATTTTTTCATTTTAGGTTAAACTGAACAAAAAAGTTAATATGTAAATGATGCAAATAATATTAATATATGGTTATAATTTTAAAAATTATGTACACTGATAATAGGAAATACTTTTTAAAAATGTCATAAACTTCTCTAAAATTGGTTATCTTTTATGTGTCAAAATACCTCAATCAGCTCTAAAAATTTGAACTAATAGACTGTATTCTCTGATCTAATTCAAAGAAACACAAAATTAGTAGAAAAATAGAAAAACAATGTATAAATTTAAAAACTATATGTATATGTACAAGCATACTTCAGAGATATTGTGGGTTCAGTTCCACCACCACAATAAACTGAATATCGAAATAATGCAAGTAACAATAATTTTTTGGTTTCCCAGTGCATATAAAAGTAATGTTTACAATACATTATAGTCTATTAAGTGTGCAATAGTACTAGGTGTAAAAAACTAAGATACATACCATACTTAAAAAATACTTTATTGCTAAAAATTGCTGATATTCATCCCAGCCTTTATCAAGTCATAATCTTTTTGCCTCAGTGTTGATGACTGCTGACCGAACATCATGGTATCTGCTGAAATTTGGAGTTGCTGTGGCAATTGCTTAAAATAAGACAACATAAGTTTTTCTGCATTGATTGACTCTTTTTTTCATAAACAATTTCTCTGTAGCATGTGATGCTGTCCTAACGCATTCTACTCATGATAGAACTTCTTTCAAAATTGGAGTCAATTCTGCTGCTGCTTTATCAACTAAGAATATAGTTGATATATAGCAAAGAGACTGGTGGAAACATGAATATTCTGAATTATTTGTTGCCATTTCAACAATGTTCACAGCATTTTCACCAAGAGGAGATTCCATTTCAAGAAACTACTTTATTTGCTTATTCTTAAAAAGCAAGTCTTTATTGGTTCAAGTTTTATCATGAGATTGCAGTGATTCACATATTCAGGCTCCACCTGTAATTCTAGTTCTCTGGCTTTGTTCGTCACATCAGCAGATACTCCTTCCACTGACGTCTTAAACCCCTCAAAGTCATCCATGAGTGTTAGAATCAACTTTTTTCAAACTCTTGTTCATGTTGATATTTTGGCAACATCTCAGGAATCATGTATATGCTCAACAGCATCTAGAATGGTGTATCCTTTCCAGAAGGTTTTCAATTGACTTTGCCCAGATCTATCAGAGGAAATACCATCTCTAGCAACTATATCCTTATGAAATATATTTCTTAAATAAGAAGACTTGAAAGTTGAATTTATTCCTTGACCTATGGGCTATGGAATGGATGTTGTGTTAGCAGGCATGAAAACTACAGTAATTTCCTGCACATTTCAATCAAAGCTTTTAGTTGACCAGGTCCATTGTGAATGAGCAGTCATATGTTAATGAAAGCATTTTTTTTTTTTTTCCTGAGGAGTATGTCTCAACTGTGGGTTTAAAATATTCTGTAAGCCATGCTGTAAACAGATGTGCTGTCATCCAGGCTTTTTTTTTTTTCCATTTCTAGAGTGCAGGCAGAGTAGATTGAGCATAATTCTTAAGGTCCTAGGATATGCAGATTGGTAAGTGAGCATTGGCTTCAAATTTATGTCACCAGCTACATTACCTCCTACTAAGAGAGTTAGCTTATTCTTTGAATCTTTGAAACTAGGCCTTGACTTCTCCTTCCTAGAGAGGGAATCCATATATGTCTTCTTTTTCCAATATAAATCTGTTCCATCTACATTAAAAATCCATTGCTTAGTGTAGTGTTGGGAGAAGGCTCCCCATAAACTGGCCCCCAAACTGGCCATAAACAAAATCTCTGCAGCACTGTAACATGTTCATAATGGCCCTAACGCTCACACTGTAAGGTTGTGGGTTTACCAGAATGAGGGCAAGGAACACCTAGCCCTCCCAGGGCAGAAAACTGCTTAAAGGCATTCTTAAACCACAAACAATAGCATGAGCAATCTGCGCCTTAAGGACATGCTCCTGCTGCAGTTAACTAGCCTAACCTGTTTCTTTAATTTGGCCCATCCCTTCGTTTCCTATAAGGGATACTTTTAGTTAATTTAATACCTATAGAAACAATGCTAATGACTGGGTTGCAGTTAATAAATACGTGGGTAAATCTTTGTTCGGGGCTCTCAGGTCTGAAGGCTGTGAGACTCCTGATTTCCCACTTCTCACCTCTATATTTCTGTGTGTGTGTGTCTTTAATTCCTCTAGCACCACTGGGTTAGGGTATCCCTAACTGAGCTGGTCTCGGCAGTGTAGCCACCGTCATCAGTGTCTAATGTGCACAAGTAACTCTTAGGTGTCTTGCATTACTGTTTGCCTTCAGTAAATAATTTCAAAATAAATGACTGATTCTCCAGGTCTTCTTTCAGGGAGGCTCAGGACTCCCCTATGCTTTATTTTCCTTCGCATGAATGATCTTAGCTAGATATCCTGGACAACTTGCTGCAGCTTAGACATCAGCACTTGTTGCCTCACCTTGAACTTTTATGTTATGAAGATGGCTTCCTTTTTTAAGCCACATGAACCAACCTCTTCTAGCTTCAAACTTTTCTTCTGCAACTTCCTCACAGCTCTCAGCCTTCATAGAACTGAAGAGAGTTAGGGCCTTGCTCTAGATTAGGCTTTGACATAAGGAAACATTGTGACTCGTTTGTTCTTTATCTAGACCAATCAAACTTTATCTATGTCAATAGTAAGGCTGTTTTGCTTTATTATCATTCATATGTTCACTAGAGTAGCAAATCTGATTTTCTTTAATAACTTTTCCTTTGCATTCACAACTTGGTTAACTGGCACAAAAGGCCTAGCTTTTGGCCTCTCTTGACTTTCAACATTCTTTCCTCACTATGCTTAATCATTGCTAGCCTTTGAGAGACACAAAGTGAGAAAAGTGTGAGTCTTCCTTTCAGGTGAACACTTAAAGGCCATTGTAGGGTTGGCCTAATTTCAGTATTGTTGTGTCTCAGGAAATATCTGTCTGAGAAGAGGGAGAAGTGTAGACAAATGCCTTGTCAGTGGAGCAGTCAGAACAAACATATTTATCAACTAAGTTCACCATCTTATATAGGCATGTTTTCTAGCCCTTCACAAAATTACAATAGTAATATGAAATATCAACTGATACCAGATCACCATAACAGAAAAAATAATAATGAAACTGTTTGAGGCCGGGTGTGGTGGCTCACGCCTGTAATCCCAGCACTTTGGGAGGCTGAGGCGGGTGGATCACGAGGTCAAGAGATTGAGGCCAATATGGTGAAACCCCGTCTCTACTAAAAAATACAAAAATTAGCTGGGTGTGGTGGTGCACACCTGTAATCCCGGCTACTCGGGAGGCTGAGGCAGGAGAATCACTTGAAGCCGGGAGGCGGATGTTGCAGTGAGCTGAGATTGTGCCACTGCACTCCAGTCTGGCAACAGAGTGAGACTCTGTCTCAAAAAAAAAAAAAGTGTTTGAAATATTGTGAGAATTATCAAAACGTGACACACAGACACAAAGTGAACACATGCTGTTGGAATAATGGCACTGACCGACTTGTTAAGTATATGGTTGCCACAAATTTTCAATTTCTAAAACATGTGATATCTGTGAAGCATAATAAAATGAGGCACAATAAAAATGCAGAATGCCTGAATATATAAACCTGTATCTGTATGCATGCATACACATGTATTTCTTGAGATGGATTTTAAATATCATAAAATTAACCTATTTCAAGTACACAACTTAATGGTTTTTGGTAACTTTATTGACTGGTGCCACAATGACCATAAATCAGTTTAAAAACTTTATCTCCCAATATGATTCCTCATTCCCATTTTCAGTTTATCCCTATTTCCCACTTCCAGCCCCAGGCATTCACTAATCTACTTTATTTCTTTGTAAATTGCCTTTGTAAGACATTTTATATAGATGGGCTCATGCAACATATAGTATCTTTTGTCTAGCTTCTTACCCTTAGAATAATGTTCTTGAGATTAAGCCATGACATAATGACCAGCCATTCCTTCTTTTATATTGCTGAGTAAAATTCTATTGTATGGATATGCTGCATTTTGTATATCCATTCACCAGCTAATGGGCATCTAATTTGTTTCCACGTTTTGGCTATTTGAAGTAATGCTTCTGTGAACATTTGTGTGCAAGTCATTGTGTAGACATATGCTTTCCTTCATCCTGAGTATATACATAGGAGAGTGGGGTCCTACAGTTATTTTATGTTTAATTTTTTGAGAAACTGCCAAACTGATTTTCAAAGTGTCTATACCACTTACATTCTCCCAGCAAAGCATGAAGGTCCCATTTAGGGCTAACATTTGTTACCATTGGTCTTACTTCATATAGCTAATCTAGTGGGTGGAAAATGATATTTCATTATAGTTTTAATTTGCGTTTTCCAAATGACTTCCTGTCCTGTACTTGTTTGCCATTTGTATATCCTCTTTTGTGAAATGTCTGTTAATATATTTTGTCCATTTTGAGATTTTATATATACATTTAATAAAAATACATGACATATCATATACACATATATTATGTATAACGTGTGTGTATAAGTAATAAGTGCAAAATAATTGAAATTTTTCTGTCTGAATTTAAGGAATAAAGCTAAAGCTTTTGAGGAGGAAAACTCATGGCCTAAGAAACACATATGAGTGAAAAAAATGAAAATAAGTAAATTAATAATCCAACCCAACAAATTAGAAATTACAAAATTAAAATAAGAAAAACTGGAAAAATGTAGACATATGTCAATAAACAAGAAAAAAAATAATTCATAGGCCTAATGAATTACCTGATGATCTGCTCTGGGGAAATATCAAGACAATGAAATATGTAAATCATTTTCTAAACTAATAAAAGAAAAATTGATGACATACAGACATATGACATACACACTGATAATAGAAAAAAATCGTAGATATAGAGATTATTAACTAAATCATATAAGACTATTTTTTCCCACTGTATTCCAATATATTTGAAGCCTGGATGAAATATATAAGAAAATATAACCTGCCACAAGCAACAACAGACAGACAGGTAATCCAAACAGGTTTACATCATCAAGGAAACAGATTTTTTAAAAAGAACTATGCTAAAAAAAGAACTGTTTCTACCAGCAATTCATTAAGAATTAGTTAATTCCAAAATGATGTGAAAGTATCTAAAACATAGAATGAAGATATCTTTCAATTTTTTTATGAAGGTGGCAAAATATTAAACCAAAACAATCATAAAAGATATACTTCATCTGTTATGCTCTCTTCCAAAATATAAAGAGAATTCCAGCCCAATTTTACCCATGAATGCAAATTTATAAAAACATTAAATAAAATATTAACACACATTACCTAGAAGCACATGAATCAAGACTGAGTCTTATCCCGTGGATGCACTTGTTCTGCTACCTGTCTGAATCTGATTACTCCAGTACCAGCATCTACATTTTAGCATTTAGATATTATTTGATGGTATTTAACATTTATTCACTGTTGGTCATGGAGTGTCTAATGTGTGCTGATGACTCTTAGCTGCCTTGCATTACTGTCTGTCTTCAATAAATGACTTCAAATAAATGACTGATTCTCCAGGTCTTATTTCGGGGAGCCTCAGGACTCCCCTATGCTTTATTTTCCTTTGCATTCTGTCTTAACAGTTTGCCTCTGCTTTGTTTTATGTTTATGAGAAAAGACAGAAGGTCTTCTAGACCAGAAATAACTGTTAGGTCCTATAGTTTGATGCTAAGTATTTATATATATATTTTACATATATATATTTTATATATATTAAATATATATATATTTTATATATATATAAAACGACAAAATCAAACAAAATGCCAATATAATATTTAAAGGTAACATTTTTAAAACTTGAAGAATGAATTTTTTAAAAAGCTCATTCAATTAGTGGTCAAATCCAGAGTATGGTAACTAAAACTGACATATCTAAGGCAGACAACTGTCTTTCATTTGTCTTTTTCTTTCCTCTTTCCTATCTTAATCAATTTATTACATTCAACTCTTTCTATAGGGCTATTATCCAATCATTTCCTAGAATTTCTTTAAAATTCTGCTCTCAGACTTTAAAATGCTTTTAGGATTAGCTGTACTTTCAGATTCCTTTCTAAGAACAATAGGCAGCACCTGATTATCTTACCAATAGAGGTAAATGCCTGTCCTGATTGAGAGAAAAATGCCACAGTATTGTACATTTTCTGTTCTCCTTGAAAGAAGGAATAAGATTGGAATAAGGGCTGTAGATGGAACTAGATATAAGCTAATTTTCCTTGGGCCTTGCCTGGAGGAGCATAAAGAGGCCTAAATAAGGTGTGAAATAAGGTGTTGGGGAAGCATCTAATTAAAGGTAGGCTGCCCAGAAGGAGCAGAAGAGATGCCGGGGCTGTAGAGCAGTGAAGTAGCAAGTCCAGACTTACAGGAATTCATATACCTGGGGTCTGGAACAGTCAGACCAGCTTGAAGCCATCTATCACCATAGCAGTTAGTGGCCACAAGAGCGTTTGAACCCTAGATTCCTGGGGAGAGTACAATACCAGAGTGGCTACATCACAGAGCTTCTGACCCCGAGATCTAGTAAGTAGATGTTCATAAAGCAAGGATCAAGAGATTTGATTCTCCCTGGGCACTTTGCGCTGATGGCGAACAGGCATTCATTAGATAGATAAGGCTGAAGTTTAAGAGATAGGTCTTAAGTATTAGCAAGAGCCTATCTGAGACCCCCCCAAAGCAAAACAGCAGGACATCTATCCCAGCAGAGGGAGCTCAGAGAAGACACAGCTGTGGCTGAAATAGAAGGCTAGGACCAAGGAAGAAAGTTTATTATAAATAATAGTGTCATAAAGAAAAGTAAAATTTACTAGGTGAGTGTCAAACATGCATTCTTTTCATTTCTAAATATACATCTGATTGCTTTTAATGGACTTAAATAATACTTCATTTCTGGTATCTAGAAAGAATTAATATGCAAAGTTTAAAGTTATGTTTTCAAAATCTTCAGAGCTAGAAAGGACTGTAGAGATAATTTATTCCACCACATACCCACGAAAACATTTCCAAATAAGAAATGTGACACTCGGAGATTTTCTAACTTGCTTAGAGTTAGTCAGCTAATGAGTGGTAATGGAAGAATTAATACTCATGAAGTAGATTTCTAGCACAGACTTATTTTTATTGTGCAATGTAGAATCCTTTTGCTAATAAAGAGCTAATTTGCTAGTAAAATCTCTGAAATTGATTTTCATTTTTTAAAACTTCAACAACTACTGGTTTGCCAATTTAAGCTTACGCATACAGAGATCCTTTACCATTCACTAAATTAAAGAGAAAAGCTGCTTATGAATATAAGTCATTTATAGTGACGGTTACTGGCACATTCTAAACTAATATATATATATAAAATATATAGAATGCCACACTATATGTTGTATATGTGGGAATATGGAATAGATGGATATAGACATAGATAACATATAGATATGAGAGATATAGATTTATATGTAATTAATATATGTAAGAATATGTACACAATATATGCATGCACATATATGCAATGTTACTATATAACTATTCATTGTAGATATAATATGATATTAACTAGTATTTCCCTGGGCCTGCTCAATCACAGCCATCTTCACATACTGCTTCAGCAGTTCCAATTTCATTCAGAAAGAGGTTTCTATGAAAAGCAGACAAACACTGGAAGGGTCATGGAGCTGTCGAGCTGCTTGGTACAAACATTTTGGATTTAAGAGTACCAGTCTTTCTTTAATATCCATGATTAAAATCTTGGGTCCAGCCTCATCAGTAAACTTATAATCTACTTTTTCTCAGAAATATATGCATATGTTGGTAGATAGATAGATGGAGAGAGAGAGAAAG
Organism: Pongo abelii; assembly: GCF_028885655.2. NCBI lineage: Eukaryota > Metazoa > Chordata > Mammalia > Primates > Hominidae > Pongo > Pongo abelii. Next base: position 92,601,977 of record NC_071992.2, read on the forward strand.
AAAGAAAGAGAGAAACAGACGCAGAAACAAAGAATAAAATTATTTCCTAAAAACATAGAAATTTTTTTAGTAATAGGGGATGCCTCTTGAAAATTGATAGGAGCAAAAAACTATTACAGAGGGTATGGAAATTGCAATTTTGTAAGGCTGACAAGCTAATAAAGCATGGTGATATCCTCCCACCCAGCATGACAGCTCAGAAGATGGCAACTGTGGTTTCAACACTGACTTATCTGACACAGAATACTATATTATTAAAATAGAAGCAACTTAAAAATACAATCCTGGTTAATTAAATTGTTTTCTTGTTTATGTCACCCAACAGTTGAGCAATTTGGAAGTTTCCCTCAAGTACTTAGTAACCTGTTTTTCCTAGTTATTAACATGATGTATAGTTTAATTTGCTAATTATATCATTTTATTTAAATTTCCATTTTTTGTTTGTTTTAGTATTTCTTTTAGTCTTTGGAACAAAATAACGCTTAGGACATAATATGTAAAGTATGGCTGCATATGTGTTGCATAAAATATATATTATTACTAAAGTACATTACATAATGAATATAAATGTAAGCAAGTCAGAAATTAAGTAAGTTTTCAAACTCTTTTTTTCTCCTTAGAAATAAATATCTTTCCCTAGGCCTTATTTATGACCAGGAAACTAGGGTTGAGTCATAATAAAACCACTTTCCTTGGATCTTAATCACATAACATTACCAAATTTTCTAATGAGAAAATATAATAATATAAGAACTTAGACATATATGTTTAAAATAACTTTTGGACACTTGGTTTACACTGAAATGAAACAGTCTGTTTCTTCCATAGTCTTCTTCCTTATAACTCAAAAACCTGAACATAATGCAACAAGCAAACGTAGAAAGACCCTGAATGATGAAAAGAAAACAATGATGGCAAAAAACCATGGCACCTGAGGAATGAAAAAATGGTGAGTTCCCCAAATTTTCTTTTTGCCTCTCATATATCGGGAATGGGAGAGGACTGCAACCTAGAACCACCTACAGAAACAAATAAAAAAGACCCAAGAAAAACTTGCTTCCTCCAACCAAAAGATCAGAAAAATGGTGACCTTGTACAACAGTAAACTTTTTGACACCCTAATCCAGCCAATATGAGTAGAAACACTGCTGCTCCCTAACACTGATATCAGTGGAGATGAACATTTCCATTCTCTATTTGGCAGTAACAGACAGTGTTCTGATTACCCTACCAAATTGTTCTCATTGGGGCCAAGCAAGGACCAGAACTTCATCCTATAAGACAGAAATATGGCTGAATAAGGCACTACAAGGTGGTGCTATTAAACATGCTGCTGCCACATCTTCCTCAGTGTAAGTGAGGCCCAGTAGAGTGATGAACCTCCAGCCCCACTGTCAGCAATGAGGCAGAATGAGGTGGCATGGGGCTCCACTTTCCCTGTGGGGATCAGCAGGGTGCTGAGCTTCCATCTTCGCCCAACAGTAAGGAGGTGGTGCAATTCTCTACTCTGCTTTATTAGAAGTAGTGTCAGCGGGCCTAGTGGAAAGCTGAACTTTCATCTCCACCCAGACCTGGATATCTGGTATAGGTAAACATATATATATGTGTGTGTATATATATACATATATATACACATATATATGTATATATATACACACACACGCACACACACACCCCTATATTTTATAGGTAAATACACGCACATATATATGTGTGTATATATATGTGTGTGTGTGTATGTGTGTGTGTGTGTGTGTGTGTGTGTGTGTATATATCCCAGTAGTAGATTGGAGATTATGGAGGAAAGAATCATGAACTTGATGATGGGGCAATATAAATGACATAATCTGGAAAAAAAAAAAAAGCTAACAGAGCTTTAGAGACCTGTGGACCCAAATCAAAAGATCTAATATCCATCTCATTAGAATATCAGAAGGATAAGGTTAAAAAGCATAGTGTGTACTACAAGGCTATAGTTACCAAAACTGCATGGTACTAGTATAAAAATAGACAGGTAGACCAATGAAACAGAATAGAGAACCCAGAAATAAACCCAAATATGTACCTCCAAATGATCTTTCACAAAGCAAACAAAAACATAAAGTGGAGGAAGGACACCCTATTCAACAAATGGTACTGGGTAATTGGCAAGCCACATGTAGGAGAATGAAGCTTGATCCTCACCTCTCACCTTATACAAAAATCAACTGAAGATGCATCAAAGGCTTAAATCTAAGACCTGAAACCACAACAGTTCTGGAAGATAACATCAGAAAAGCTCTTCTAGACATTGGCTTAGGCAAAGAGTTCATGACCAAGAATCCAAAAGCCAATGCAACAAAAACAAAGATAAATAGATAGGACCTAATTAAACTAAAAAGCTTCTGCACAGCAAAAGAAACAATCAGCAGAGTAAACAGAAAACCCACAGAGTGGGAGAAAATATTCACAAACTATGCATCTGGCAAAGGACTAATATCCAGAATCTACAAGGAACTTAAATCAGCCAAAACACACAAACAAACCACAAACAACAACAACAAATAAAAAAAAAAAAACCAGAAAAACACATGATCCCATCAAATAGCAGGCGAAGGACATGGAAAGACAATTTTCAAAAGAATTTTTTTATTTTACTTTAAGTTCTAAGGTACATGTGCACAACGTGCAGGTTTGTTACATATGTATACATGTGCCATGTTGGTGTGCTACACCCATTAACTCATCATTTACATTAGGTATATCTCCTAATGCTATCCCTCCGCCCTCCCCCCACCCATGACAGGCCCCAGTGTGTGATGTTCCCTTTCCTGTATCCAAGTGTTCTCATTGTTCATTTCCCACCTATGAGTGAGAACATACAGTGTTTGGTTTTTTGTCCTTGCAATAGTTTGCTGAGAATGATGGTTTCTAGCTTCTTCCATGTCCCTACAAAGGACATGAACTCATCCTTTTTTATGGCTGCATAGTATTCCATGGTGTATATGTGCCACATTTTCTTAATCCAGTCTATCATTGTTGGACATTTGGGTTGGTTCCAAGTCTTTGCTATTGTGAGTAGTGCCACAATAAACATACGTGTGCATGTGTCTTTATAGCAGCATGATTCATATTCCTTTGGGTATATACCCAGTAATGTGATGGCTGGGTCAAATGGTATTTCTAGTTCTAGATCCCTGAGGGGAAAAAAAAATCTATATATATATAAAGAAAAAGGAGAGGGAAACTTAGTTTAATCATAAACACCTCAAATGCAAATGTATCATTGTCTTAATATGATTCACATAAGGTTAAATACTGAAAGAAATATAGGTTGTAATTGAATTTAAAAAAAATAAACAAAATCCCTTTTCTCTCCAAAAAAAAGAAGATATACAAATGGCCAACAAATGTATGAAAAATGCTCAAAATCACTTATTATAAGGGAAATGCAAATCAAAACCACAAAGGGATACCACCTTACTCCTGCAAGAATAGCCATAATCAAAAAAATCAAAAAATAATAAATGTTGGAATGGATGTGGTGAAAAGAGAACACTTTTACCCTGCTGGTGGGAATGTAAGGTATTACAACCACAATGGAAAACAGTATTGAGATACCTTAATGAACTAAAAGTAGAACTACTGTTTGATTCAGCAATCCCTCCACTGGGTATCTACTCAGAGGAAAAGAAGTCATTATATGAAAAAGACACTTGCACATGCATGTTTATAGCAGCATGATTTGCAACTGCAAACATATGGAACCAGCCTAAATGCCCACCAATTAACAAGTGGATAAAGAAAATGTGAGATATATATATACACACACACCATGGAATACTACTCAGCCATAAAAAGGAATAAAATAATGGCATTCTATTCCAGCAACCTGGATGGAATTGGAGACCATTATTCTAAGTGAAATAACTCAGGAATGGAAAAACGAAACATTGTGTGTTCTTACTTACATGTGGGAGCTAAGTGATAAGGATGCAAAGCTCCTCATATCATTATTCATACCATAAGAATCATATAATGGACTTTGGGGACTCGGTGGGGAAGTGTGGGAGGGGGATGAGGGATAAAAGACTACACATTGGGTACAGTGTACACTGCTCAAGTGACAAGTGGACCAAAATCTCAGAAATCACCACTAAAGAACTTTTTCATGCAACCAAACACTACCTGTTCCCTCCAAACTATTAAAATACAAAATACAATTTTTAAAAAAGCATAGCATGAAAAATTATTCAAAGAAATAATGAAAAAAATTTTCAAGTTTTGTTGAATACATAGACTTATGGATTAAAGATGCTGAGAAAAACACAAACAGAATAAATCCAAATACATTAACACTAACGCATATTATAATCAAACTTTTCAAAGAAAAATCATCAAGGCAGCTGAAGGTGAATGACGTCACCCATAGGAGAATGACAGTTTGAATGACAGCAGATTTCTCATCTGAACCTATGGAGTCATAAGGAAGTACACATCATTTTTCAAGTGCTTAAAAGAAAATAAAACTATCTTGAATTTTTTTAATAAAAAAAATCCTTCATAAATGAACATGCTGAGATCAAGGAAAACTAAAAGAATTTGTCACCAGCCAAGTTACCCTTAAAAAATGGCTAAAGGAAGTTCTCCAAAGAGAAAGGAAAATAATAACTTTAACCTTTCATTTTTACATCATGGTTGAATCACATACAGACTTATCAGCTTAACACTATTCAAATGGTAGCTTTTATCAGTGGGAGTTTATTCATTCTTTTGTTTGTCTACTATATACTAGGCACACGATTGGAAGCTCTTGCCAGGTAGTGAGCTAGGCACAGGGAATACAATACTGAGCATGACAGAATTGCCAATTCATGCAGAGAACTCAAACTGTGGTTAGAGAAACTGACAGTAGGCAAATAATGATACAAATGTGTGTTTATTTATAATTATTCTAAATCTTATAAAAACGAATGGGACCCCTGAGGGTGTATGTCAAAAGAAACTTACCTTGTCTAGTGGATGGAGTAAGGGGTGCTTTTTGAGAAAGTGTAATTTAAGTTGATGATGAAAAATGAAGGAAGTAGCAAGGTTTGAGGTGGCAGTAGCAAGTAAGGTTGGAGGAAGTGAATTCAAAGGTAAAGGGATGTCGTGATCCAGGCCCTGACATGGGAGAAAAGCAGTTTAGGGCACTCTAATAACTAAAAGAAAACAAGCGCAATGGGAATTTAGTGTGTAATAGGAAAAGTTGAACTTTTCGAATAGACAGGAACTGAAAGCCATTCAAAATTTTAATTTTTTTTTTTACTGCTGAATTCTGTGAAAATTTTATTATTTATTTATTTATTTATTTATTTATTATTATACTTTAAGTTTTAGAGTACATGTGCACAATGTGCAGGTTTGTTACATACTTATACATGTGCCATGCTGGTGTGCTGCACCCATTAACTCGTCATTTAGCATTAGGTATATCTCCTAATGCTATCCCTCCCCCCTCCCCCCACACCACAACGGTCCCCAGAGTGTGATGTTTCCCTTCCTGTGTCCATGTGTTCTCATTGTTCAATTCCCACCTATGAGTGAGAACATACAGTGTTTGGTTTTTTGTCCTTGTGATAGTTTACAGAGAATGATGATTTCCAATTTCATCTATGTCCCTAAAAAGGACATGAACTCATCATTTCTTATGGCTGCATAGTATTCCATGGTGTATATGTGCCACATTTTCTTAATCCAGTCTATCATTGTTGGACATTTGGGTTGGTTCCAAGTCTTTGCTATTGTGAATAGTGCCACAATAAACATACGTGTGCATGTGTCTTTATAGCAGCATGATTTATAGTCCTTTGGGTATATACCCAGTAATGGGATGGCTGGGTCAAATGGTATTTCTAGTTCTAGACCCCTGAGGAATCGCCACACCGTCTTCCACAATGGTTGAACTAGTTTACAGTCCCACCAACAGTGTAAGTCTTCCTATTTCTCCACATCCTCTCCAGCACCTGTTGTTTCCTGACTTTTTAATGATTGCCATTCTAACTGGTGTGAGATGGTATCTCATTGTGGTTTTGATTTGCATTTCTCTGATGACCAGTGATGATGAGCATTTTTTCATGTGTCTTTTGGCTGCATAAATGTCTTCTTTTGAGAAGTGTCTGTTCATATCCTTCGCCCACTTTTTGATGGAGTTGTTTCTTTTTTTTCTTGTAAATTTGTTTGAGTTCATTGTAGATTCTGGATATTAGCCCTTTGTCAGATGAGTAAGTTGCGAAAATTTTCTCCCATTTTGTAGGTTCCCTGTTCACTCTGATGGTAGTTTCTTTTGCTGTGCAGAAGCTCTTGAGTTTAATTAGATCCCATTTGTCAATTTTGGCTTTTGTTGCCATTGCTTTTGGTGTTTTAGACATGAAGTCCTTGCCCATGCCTATGTCCTGAATGGTAATGCCTAGGTTTTCTTCTAGGGTTTTTATGGTTTTAGGTCTAACGTTTAAGTCTTTAATCCATCTTGAATTAGTTTTTGTATAAGGTGTAAGGAAGGGATCCAGTTTCAGCTTTCTACATATGGCTAGCCAGTTTTCCCAGCACCATTTATTAAATTCAAAATTTTAAACTTTTAATAATGACCCCATGAAGCTGCAGCCATGTTTAAAATTGGAAGGCATTATGGTGAAAATATGGGCTACTGTTTGTCCTTCCCAAAGCACCTTCTTTTTTGCAATGTTTAAAACAATTGGGTGACATCGGGATTCTCATTCATGGTTGTATAAGTCAGTTCTCATGCTACTAATAAAGACATATCCAAGACTGGATAATTTGTAAAGGAAAAAAGGTTTAATGAACTCACAGTTCCACACGGCAGGGGATGCCTCACAAGCATGGTGGAAGATGAAGGAGAAAGGGCATGTCTTACATGGCAGCAGGCAAGAGAATGTCTGCAGGGGAACTGTCCTTTATCAATCCGTTAGATCTTGTGAAACATTCACTATCATGAGAACAGCATGGGAAAAACCCTCCCCTATGATTCAATTATCTCCCGCTGGTCCCTCCCATGACACATGGGAATTATGGGAGCTACAACTCAAGATGAGATTTTGGTGGGGACACAGCAAAACCATAAAAGTGGTTCTCACTGAAAGCGGGTACCACCAGTTTCTTCTCTTTGTGATAGAGGCAGCTACAAGCAACACATGTTCCCAGTGAACTTTTAGTGACTTGTAACATCTTCAACATTTTATTGGCTCATTTTCTGAAGAACGATTAAATTGATCATTACTTTCTTACCACCATATATACAGAACTTGCTCCTGCAGGATGCTAATTTTTCTTAAACTAAGCTACATAAATAAAATTACATTTAAAATAGTGCCTGGCAAGTGAGAAAATATACTAATTTAGAGTAGCATCTACTACTTACACAAAATTTCCTCAAAGTCCACTTAGGGTGTCCTATAGGAGCAAGTAGAAGTAACACTACTTATAGGTTAGACTCCAGTGTTCCCACAAGCTGTGTTTCCACAGATGTCCACTGTTACATCCTGGGGGAAAGAGAGAGAAAATAAATTCATTCACCCTCCTAGTTTAAGCTGATTGTTCTGTATGCTTGTCTTGTCAAGTGCTTTTAATGAAATGTCCTCTAGTAGTATGTGAATTTATTTACCATTACTAACATTTATTTTTCTGTTTATCTTCTGGCCCCATCTCCTTCTCTCTGTCACTAATACGCTCATGGACACTTACATAAACCAAGTCTTATTAAGCACTCTGAATACATCACGTAGTTCCATATGTCAGATAAGCAGACTCAACTTCAATAGAAACCAATTAATAAAGCCCATAAACTAATCTATTAAACATGTCTCAGAGTGTTTGAAGGGCACATGTTTATCTCTAAGCCCTGCATAGAGAGTGTAAGTTAGGCAGATATCTCAGGGGTAATCCACTAGACACAGTTAAGAAGGAACAGCTAGTTGTTGGCATTTCCTTCCTTTGTGGGTATTCTGCCTTCTTCTTATTTTTTTTTCTGTATTTCCTTCTCATTGATCCCAAATTCTCTTCAAATCTTCCAAGACCCCTTCAAATGTATATCACATATAATATTTATGTCTCTCATTCTTTCCTCTCTCTCTCTCTAGAGAGTACACTAGCCTCTACGCTGTTACATCATACTTGAAAACCAAATTCTGACCTGACAGTTTTATTGGCTTACATCTACTCCTTAGCCTCTGAACTCTAGATTAGATCAGTGTGGAGTTAACATGTACTTACCAGGATAAATCCGTCAAGTACCAGAGAGAAAGCACCAGAATTTTCTATTTCAAAATAATTACAAAATAATAATGACACCTCCATTCCATCAAAGGTAATTATTACAATTGAATTTTGATTTATTTCTTGTTAATCTAACAAAGTAGACTTTTTTTATTTTTATTTTTTATTATTATTATACTTTAAGTTTTAGGGTACATGTGCACAATGTGCAGGTTAGTTACATATGTATACATGTGCCACGCTGGTGTGCTGCACCCATTAACTCGCCATTTAGCATTAGGTATATCTGCTAATGCTATCCCTCCCCCCTCCCCCCACTCCACAACAGTCCCCAGAGTGTGATGTTCCCCTTCCTGTGTCCATGTGTTCTTATTGTTCAATTCCCATCTATGAGTGAGAACATGCGGTGTTTGTTTTTTTGTCCTTGCAATAGTTTACTGAGAATGATGATTTCCAATTTCATCCATGTCCCTAAAAAGGCTTTTAAAAAAATTCCACAGATTGATTTGACTGGACTTGATTTATCATTATAAGAAAACATGTTAAGGAGTGCAATGATCTGAATGTTCATGTCTCCCCAAAATTCTTATGTTGAAATCCTAACCCCTAAGGTCGTAGTATTAGGAGGTGACACCTTTGGGAGGTGATTGGACCATGAGGGCAAAGCCTTCATGAATGAAATGAGTGGTGTTGTGAAAAAGGCTCCTGAGAGATTCCTCTCCTCTTCTACCAGATGAGGACACAGCAAAAAGATGGTCTTCTATGAACTAAGAAGTAAGCCCTCACCAACTCCAAATCTTCAAGCACCTTGATCTTGGACTTTCCAGCCTCTAGGACTGTGAAAAAAAGCCTTTTATAAATCACTCAGTCTATGGTATTTTGTATAGCAACCTGAATGGACTAAGGTAGAGGGACAGTTAAACACATGATTGCAAAACATAAGGAAAAAGTCATCTTTGAAAAACTGAGATTTAAAAATATAGTGATTTGTCATGGAGGTAGACAGTGGAATGATACATACGAGAGACTGGGAGGTGTATGTGGTTAGGGAGGGGGATAGAGACAGGTTGGTTAATGGGTACAAAAATATAGTGAGATGGAAGGAATAAGTCCTAATGTTTGATAGCCGAATAGCATGACTATAGTTAATAACACTGTATTGTATTTTCTAAATAGCTAGAAAAGGCTGCGTGTGGTGGCTCATGCCTGTAATCCCAGAACTTTAGGAGGCCAAGGCGAGTGGATCACCTTGAAGTCAGGAGTTCAAGACCAGCCTGGCCAACATAGTGAAAACCCATCTCTACTAAAAATACAAAAAAAAAAAAAAAAAAAAATTAGCCGGGCATGGTGGCAGACACCTGTAATCCCAGGCTGAGGGAAATACAGAAAGAAAAAAAAAAAGAAGAAGGGAAAATACCCACAAAGGAAGGAAATGCCAATAACTAGCTGCTCCTTCTTAACTGTTGCTAGTGGATTACCCTTGAGATATCTGCCTAACTTACCCTCTCTATGCAGGGCTTAGAGATAAACGTGTGCACTTCAGACAGTCTGAGACATGTTTAATAGATTAGTTTATGGGCTTTATTAATTGGTTTCTATTAGAGCTGAGGCTGAGGCAGGAGAATTACTAGAACCTAGGAGGCGGAGTTTGCAGTGAGCTGATATCACACCATTGCACTCCAGCCTGGGTGACAGGGAGAGAGTCTGTCTCAAAAAAAAACAAATTAATTAATAAAAATAAATAAATAGCTAGAGGAGAAGAAATGTCCCTAACACATATAAATGATAAATTCTCAGGTGATGAATAGTCTAAACAACATGAGTTGATAATCACACATTCTATACATGTAACAAAATTTCACACATACCTTATAAATATGTACAGATATAATGTATCAAGAATATATATATATGGTGGTATTTACACATGGAGGCTCTTCGCAATTTTCAGAATTGCTTAAATTTAAATAAACTTTTAAGATAAAAACATAACCCATTCTAATCATATTAATCTGTTTAATTAGGTGCCTACTGTGTCAGGTATATAATCAATGTGTTTTTGTTTTGTATCTTACAACATCTCTATGAGATAGCTATTATATTCCCATTTTACATATGAGCAAACTGAGACTCAGGAAGGATTAATGGTTCAACTAAGTTTACACAGTTAATAAGTGGTGAAACTTTGATAGAAACTTTAATCTGTTCGCATATCCTGCTCTGGATTCTAGTTCAAATATGATGATATTTTAACTTTTGGCATAGATAGAATTTTGAGTACTTTATGATATGATTTTTCAAAAGCCACTAAAATGATTCAGAAATTCCAGTGAGAATTAATATTGCTGAAGATGATAGTCCTATACTTGAATTATAAATAACAGAATTTTTTTTTGAAAACACACGGAGAATATAAGTTTTGAACATCTAAACTAAGCTGGGTATGTGGTTTTCCATTTGATTTTAAAGGACTTTTACAATGGTTGAACTAGTTTACAGTCCCACCAACAGTGCAAAAGTGTTCCTATTTCTCCACATCCTCTCCAGCACCTGTTGTTTCCTGACTTTTTAATGATTGCCATTCTAACTGGTGTGAGATGGTATCTCATTGTGGTTTTGATTTGCATTTCTCTGATGGCCAGTGATGGTGAGCATTTTTTCATGTGTTTTTTGGCTGCATAAATGTCTTCTTTTGAGAAGTGTCTGTTCATGTCCTTCGCTCACTTTTTGATGGGGTTGTTTTTTTTTTTCTTGTAAATTTGTTGGGGTTCATTGTAGGTTCTGGATATTAGCCCTTTGTCAGATGAGTAGGTTGTGAAAATTTTCTCCCATTTTATAGGTTGCCTGTTCACTCTGATGGTAGTTTCCTTTGCTGTGCAGAAGCTCTTGAGTTTAATTAGATCCCATTTGTCAATTTTGGCTTTTGTTGCCATTGCTTTTGGTGTTTTAGACATGAAGTCCTTGCCCATGCCTATGTCCTGAATGGTAATGCCTAGGTTTTCTTCTAGGGTTTTTATGGTTTTAGGTCTAACGTGTAAGTCTTTAATCCATCTTGAATTAATTTTTGTATAAGGTGTAAGGAAGGGATCCAGTTTCAGCTTTCTACATATGGCTAGCCAGTTTTCCCAGCACCATTTATTAAATAGGGAATCCTTTCCCCATTGCTTGTTTTTCACAGGTTTGTCAAAGATCAGATAGTTGTAGATATGCGGCATTATTTCTGATGGCTCTGTTCTGTTCCATTGATCTATATCTCTGTTTTGGTACCAGTACCATGCTATTCTGGTTACTGTAGCCTTGTAGTATAGTTTGAAGTCAGGTAGCATAATGCCTCCAGCTTTGTTCTTTTGGCTTAGGATTGACTTGGCAATGCGGGCTCTTTTTTGGTTCCATGTGAACTTTAAAGCAGTTTTTTCCAATTCTGTGAAGAAAGTCATTGATAGCTTGATGGGGATGGCATTGAATCTATAAATTACCCTGGGCAGTATGGCCATTTTCACGATATTGATTCTTCCTATCCATGAGCATGGAATGTTATTCCATTTGTTTGTATCCTCTTTTATTTCATTGAGCAGTGGTTTGTAGTTCTCCTTGAAGAGTCAGTGTGGTGATTCCTCAGGGATCTAGAACTAGAAATACCATTTGACCCAGCCATCCCATTACTGGGTATATACCCAAAGGACTATAAATCATGCTGCTATAAAGACACATGCACACGTATGTTTATTGCGGCACTATTCACAATAGCAAAGACTTGGAACCAACCCAAATGTCCAACAATGATAGACTGGATTAAGAAAATGTGGCACATACACACCATGGAATACTATGCAGCCATAAAAAATGTTGAGTTCATGTCCTTTGTAGGGACATGGATGAAATTGGAAATCATCATTCTCTGTAAACTATCACAAGGACAAAGAACCAAACACTGTATGTTCTCACTCACAGGTCGGAATTGAACAATGAGAACACATGGACACAGGAAGGGAAACATCACACTCTGGGGACCGTTGTGGTGTGGGGGGAGGGGGGAGGGATAGCATTAGGAGATATACCTAATGCTAAATGACGAGTTAATGGGTGCAGCACACCAGCGTGGCACATGTATACATATGTAACTAACCTGCACATTGTGCACATGTACCCTAAAACTTAAAGTATAATAATAATAAAATAAAAAAAGGACTTTTTTATTCTTTGTGATATATACATAATTTGTTCCTCAGAATTAAGGTAGCCATTTATTCTCACAAAATTTACTGTATATGTAAGAAAGAACACTACAAACTATAACTGTAAAATAGTGACTCACTTTATGTACTCATTTTTCAGTTTTGGAAACTATGATAATTTATTTCTAAACATTTATTACATAAAATTCCAACTTAGTGAATTCCTCAGTTTCCTTAATACACTCTACTTACGGATATTTTTTCCAAATTTATAAATTTGATGTGTATTTAATGTGTCACCATAATCATTATTATTGCTTCTTAAGTTCTTAGTTCAATCCAACATACATTTATGAGTAATTTATTGTTTAATATTTATTACAAAAAATTCCAATTTAGTGAACTTATTAGTTTTTTTAATACATTTTATGTATGGACATTTTTCTGCAAAGTTATGAATTTGATGTGTATTTAATGTGTCACTATAATTCTTATTATTGATGCTTAAGTTCTTAGTTCAATCCAATATGCATTTGTGAGCACCTACTGTAAGCCAGGAGCAGGGCTAGGGCCATTGAAAACAAAACATACAATACAGTCCCTGGTGTCAACAAAATAATGGTCTAATTCTAATACATTGTACAAAGTAACAGTTACAAATGGGAATTTTCTGAATCTCAATAATTAATAATGATGTGCTAAGGTATTAATATGACTGGCCAAAATTCTAATTTTCTAATTTTATTATTCATTGAATAGCAACAGGTTTCAAATAGGGCTCTGTATAAAATGAATTTTTTTTAAAATTCTTTTTCTCTGTACCTTATGATATTTGGTGTTCACTGCCTATGATCCAGTATCTCTTATTTATTTATTTATTTTTTTTGAGATGGGGTCTCACTCTGTCACCCAGGCTGTTGTGCTGTGGCGGGATCTTGACTCACTGCAGTCTCCACCTCCCAGGCTCAAGCAATCTTCCCACTTAAGCCCTCCCACGTAGCTGGGACCACAGGCATGTGCCACCATGCCTGGCTAATTTTTGCACTTTTAGTAGAGACAGGAGTCTCACCATGTCGTCCAGCCTGGTCTTGAACTCCTGAGCTCAAGCAAGTGGCCCGCCTCGGCCTCCCAAAGTGTTAGGATTACAGGCATGAACCGCTATGCCCCGCCTATCTTTTAATTTTAACTTGTATCTTTGGTGTTTCTCCATCCTAGGATTCTGCCTTATAATCTTCGTCCTGTCTGTAGATTACCTGATTCTACTTTTTGATACACAAGGCTGATGGCTCACAACATAGTAGTGCCAATTCTTCAGGTCTCTTTGAATTTTTCTCTGCTATTAAGGACATTTCCACTTCTACTTACCTCGACTCCGTAACAACTCCAACAGAATATGGTCTAACTAATCATTACTAACTAATGATGTTATCTAGTATTTGATAATAATTGCATTTCTAGTACTGAGGAAATCCTCCACTGTGCATAACTGGCTTCTCTAGATGGAACAGAAAAAATATGACACCAAGAAAGAGAAAGAGAAAGGGAAAGAGAAAAGAGAGAGAGAGAGAGAGACCCATTTCACTTGCTAAATATTGTAATTTTTACTCAAAATAAGTGGACTTGAGAACAATAAAGAGTTCAAATCACGATGCTAAAACTTAAGAGATATTTTCATTTAGATATATGTTTGGAAGTGTTCCCCAAATTTCTTGTGTTGGAAACTTAGTCCACGAATTCATATGTTGTTTGGAGGTGGGGCCTTTGGGAAGGGATTAGTGACTTTGTAAGATAAGGAGGAAAGACCTGAACTGACACACATGCTCTTGCCCTCTTGACATGTGATGTCCTTTGCCATGTTATGATGCTGACAGAAGCCCCTTATCAGATGCTGGTGCCATTCTCTTGGGCTTCCCAGCCTTCAGAACTGTGAGCTACATAAATTTCCTTTATTTGTAAATTATCCGGTATATGATACAGGTTGAATATTCCTTGTCTGAAATGCTTGAATTTTTTTTGATTTAAGAATTTTGTATTATACTTACTAGTTGAGCAGCCCAAATCTGAAAATCTGCAATCCAAAATGCTCCAGTAATTATTCCTTTGAGCTTCATATTTGCACACAAAACTTTTGAATTTTAGATTTTTTGATTCGTGATGTTGAACCGTAGTCCATTTTCTTAGCAACAGAAAATGGACTAAGTGACATAGTTTGTTCTAATGTGTGATTCACATTGAGTATAATATTATCACTGTCATCATATATAATGATTATTGTAATATAAATTCAAACTTTTAATTTAAATGTTAGTTTATTAACCTAGTAATGTGTACCATAAAACCCAAATCTTTCCATAACAATGCTAAAAAGCAATAGAATGAGATAGTAGAAAGAGCGAAGGATTGAAAGTTTAGTTTGTTCATAAAATGAGATAGTAATGTTAGCTTACATTAGGGATAAAAATAAAATCATTCATATTAAGTGATTTTGTATAATGCAATAGGATTTTTTAATTTAATTAAGTAGCAGGTAGTTTATTATAAAAATAAGAAATTAAATTACTTAAGCACACTGGAGTAATTCTTACCTGGGGAAATATCTTGGTTAGGCTGGGCATGGTGGCTAATACCTATAATCCCAGCAGTCTGGGAGGCTGAGGCAGGAGGATCACTGGAGCCTAGGAGTTTGAGGTCAACCTGGGCAATGTAGTAAGACTCCATTTCTACAAAAAATTAAAAACTTAGCGAGGGAAGTGGCACACATCTGTAGTCCCCAGCCACTCAGGAGGCTAAGCTGGTAGGATTACTTGATCCCAGGAGGGCAAGGTTGTAGCAAGCTGTGATCACGCCGCTGTACTCCAGCCTGGGTAACAGAGTGAGACCCTGTCTCAAAAAAAAAAAAAAAAAAAAAAAAAAGAAAGAAAGAAATACCTTGGTTATATGAAACAAGTGTATGGAAGTCCTCCTCCTTTTAGGTTTGTTGCAAGAAGATGATAGTTCCTTGATTCTCTAAGATGTAAAAACAGCGTATGTGAAACTACCCCAGGCTGAGATAATTGGTTTCACTTTCATATCCCTCAGTCTCCATATTTACATTAAGTGTACTACCAGAAAGACATGCTTGTTTATTTTTTCTAAGTGGGTCTATAATAACATTTAGATAATGTAATGAATGGAATATATCTGGTATCATGCACTTTAATTTCTCATTTTAGCCATGACCTTAAATGCAGTACAAACTGATAAAAGTATAAGAATGTGAAGAGAGCACAGAAGAAGAAAAAAGCCAAAACAGCTAATATCTGATGCATACATGAGGAAGAAGGCTGTTCTTGCAATTGAAAAAGCTAGAAGACACCTTACGGTCATTGCATTTGGATGTAATAGCTACCAAACAGAACCACAAAGTGGAACTTGTTCATCTAGAACATCACATAACACAGCCTGAAAGGGTCTTGACAGCTGCTAAGAAACTTTGTAGTCAGAAAGATCAGCTACACCCTTGAGATTGTGAGAAAGTGGGGAAACATATCTATTCAAAAATCACATAACTGTTGAAAAGGAAAGGGAGCTGGAAACATTACTTTGCACATCTTTTTCTTAATTGTTGAGGAATATCTATTTTACCATAAATTTTTTGACTTCATCTCTCTTGTTTGTCTCTAAATTCAATATATACTGTAAGTGTTGGTTATAGAAATGCTATCAAGTTTCATTTAGATAGAAATTAAAACTAAATAAAATTGTAGTATTTATCCAATTATGCCTGTAGATGGCTCGAAGATAAATCTGCCAAAACTGTAAGTGTAAATCCTTCCTTATTTACTTTGTATTTCAGAGGCAAAGCAAACGGCACATTTTTCCTAGTAAGGAAAATGACACACATCTGACAGGTGAAATTGGCAACATCTACTCAATTCAGTTCACTAAAGCTTTACTGTATAGAAAGTGCTACCTATAGGACTCTGCACAAGATGCTAGTAACACACATATGGATAAATAGGGCAACGTCCTTGTGTACATAAAGCTCATATCTTGGTAGGAGTTCACAGAGAGGACGATGATGATACATTTGTTCCAACTATGTGGTTTACTGCAAAGTGTATATATATATATATATATATATATATATATGTATGTATTTATATATATATATCTACTTTTAAAAGTATGTAATTTTTATTGTTCATGCAAACAAAAAAGTGATTTGCCTTCTTAAAAAAAAACATGATCCAATAGTTGAAATCTGTTCAAGTTTACAATCTTTGTCTCCAAGTTTTCTAATTTCTATTCCTTTAAATATATATACATAAGATGTGAATGGTGAATTCTACTAATTTGGACTTTTCAAACTCATATTATTTTGTAAAGCAGTACTTTCTTGGCCCAGCATGGTGGTTCATGCCTGCAATCCCAGCTCTTTGGCAGTCAAAGGTAACAGAATCGCTTTAGGCTGGTAGTTTGAGGTTATAGTAAGCAGTGCGAGATAATCGTGCCGCTGCACTCCAGCCTGGGCAACAGAGCAAGACCCCATCGCTTAAAAAAGAAGAAAAAAAGAAAGAGTAGTAGTGCTTTCTTTCTTTTTGAATCTGAATATTAGTAGAGTCTGCTCAGAATAGGAGAATGAAAGAACTGGCCGTTGAGAGTTTAGGACCTTTAAGTTTTCTGCGGAAAAACACACAAACGAAAAACTCTAATTCTTATTTTTATAAGAACTGTGGAAATACTTCATTATCTCTGACTTATTTAAAGGCAATTTGTGATAGTAATACCAAGGCATTCTTGGTATTTTAACTATTTGTTAGCAAAAAGCCATTTGGAATTGAATAGGCCTGAATTCATACCTTATGTTAATAATGACAAGAGTAGTAGAACTCATCGAAATGCATATCCATAAGAAGGTACATGCCATTTACTAAGTTTTGCATACCTGAGAAGAATATGATAATATAAATTGTTGTGATAAAATTATAGTCAAACATATCTGCAGTTTTTAAGTTGTCTAAAGCAATTTTACATTCTCAATTAATAGTGTTTAACATTTTAACCAAAAACAGTTCAGCACGAATAATTAAAGGCTTAAGTTAAATACATAGACAGTCATTTAAATTTAGATCTGCAATAACATTTACTATTATTCTCCAAGGCTTTGACTGCTTGACAGAAACAAAGTACTCTGGGATTAATTTCAAGAAATGGTGCCAACTGTGCCGCAATTTGCTGTAATTAAGACATGAAAGAACACTAAATATTCAGATTAAAAGAAGCATGATAGAGCATGATAGAGAGTCAAGGTGTGGCAGGGAGCCAATTTTTAAAAAGGTCAGGAATACCATATTGATGGATATTAAAACATCACCAGCAAAGTTGAGTGAGTTTTCTTTTAGAGAAGCACTTTCATTTATCATTTTGGTCTTTGATTATATTTAATGTCTCACCTTACTCAAATTTAACATTGAGAGATGGTGTTTTAGAAAGATAATAAAATTGAAAAAGAAAGTGACAAACATAGTATTCTTATAAAGCTAATTAGTTTAAGTGGTGTGGAGAAGTCATTAGGAGAATATCATAATTTTCTTTTTGGTGGAGGGATTTCCCTGTGTGTCATATTTACGTAGTTTGCTTTAGAATTGAATGAAAGAACTATAAAGGTGTTAACTCAAAGAGATTAAACATAGTTTATGTATTTATTCAATTCTCTTTTATATTTTCAATAAAAAGAATTCATTTTGATCCAACCAGTCCCTTTTTTCATTCCCTAAGAATTATAGAAAATATTTTATTTTGCTTTTGAACCTTTATATATTGATTAACACTGTATTTAGGCTAATGGTGAATCTTCTCTTCAACTGACTTTTTTTTTCTTAAGAAAGTCTTCTTAAGGTTTTGATCCTGGAACACATGTGGATACTTGGCCCAGTGCTAATGAAGGGCTGTATAATCTGTAGTATTTGTTAGTTCAAAATAGTAGGATGCAATACAAAAAGTACATCTTGAAGGACGCTATTGGAACGCTTTTTGTCTTCATAGGCAAAATGCAAAAGACACAACTTTCTGAGAAAGTCTGAAGCTGGTCTTTTGCAGGCACACAAAGCCATCAAAATCAAAGTGGGTAAGGTGAAGCACCTTGATGGTGTGGTCAAGAGACTGAAGCAAGTATCCAGTATACACAGGGAAAAAAGCATCTGACAAGCAATCGGCATCATCAGAGCAGCCAGAAGGAGACTTGCAGAATATGCATGGAGCAGGGCTTTGGGAGAGGTGATAGTGTAGCCCAAATTGTGAATTAGGATGTGAATCTGTGCTTGCCTTACAAAAGATAATTTCACATTAGGGATATATGATTAAAGGCTCAAAATAGGAAATGCGGGTCTTTTCAAGCTTTGAGGAAGATGCTGCAAAGAGTCAGCATCTTTGGGAGAACCATAAAAACAAAACTGTGAGTTGTTTCCACACACAAAGATCTTAGCAGAAAATGTGTTTAATGTCTTTTGGATACAGAACTGCATATGTTAGCTCTTTCCCTGATGTTGCAAATCTTCATTTTATTTAAAAAAATGCTTGAAAGAAAAGGCTTATGGTATAGCGGGGTTGAACAGCTCAAAATCATATCCAGTCTAGAATTTTACCATTCTAGTAAAAAAGTAAATAAAAGTAGTTGAAGAGACATCAAAGTATTTCAGAGACAACAGTATTTACATAGCTTAGATAAAATAAAAGTAAAAGAGGATTTTGTCATAGCATAAATAAATAATCAATATTGCCTATAATTTGTGGTACATAATATTCACCCAACATTTAATTTCGATAGTTTATATCCATATGTTTCTCAAGGTTTTTTAAAAACAAATAAATGGCATAAAGCCATGAATATTATTATTATTGTCAAGCTGTTTGACTAAACTTTGTAGTGTAATACTTTTGTGAAATAAAATATTAATGAAATCATTGGATGCATAATAGACAGCCTTTGTCAACCCCTTAATTTTTTCTTCCTCTATTCACATTGCCAGATACGTGTTTCTGGATAAAACCCCCTAGAGGTCTCCTGTAAATTCTTTTTCAATACAACCAGATCATTGCAGATAATTGTATTACACAGTGTATCGATCCAAAATCGTTGTGCACCGGAAACATCTGAAAAAACATGATTATAGCTTTCTGTTTATTGTTCGTACATCATATAAGCAGGCTTTTGTGTGAATCACCTGTAAGAAAGGCAAGGTGGAAACATCAGAGAAATTACCTCTTTACAAGAATCTATTGATCACCTTAAATCAAAGAAGTATGTTTGACATAAGATTACCTGCCAGTTTGAACATTAGGTACACTATGTTATAGCCTGGGGCAGTTGTAAGTCTGACAAAGGGATTGTAAATAAAGCATGCAGCTGTGAGCGCCTCTGGCTTGGGATCAACTCAGGCTCAAGTCCAAGGCATAGGTAAACTTAAAATAATTTACCCCTTTTTAAGCAACACGTAATGAATTAGAGTAGATTCTTAGGAGAATTGCGACGCATAAATCTCTTAGTCATTTCGAAATGGCAAACTTCATAGAAAATTCACATCATGTGTAGCTGATAAAAAATCTTTTTGTGTATGTGCCACAAGTTGTCTCAAGTAATCTTGAAGTCAGTCTATTGGTATAAGTAGAGTCTTCAAAAACTAAACTTCCTGGAACATTCTTCTGTCCATAATGGTTTGTATGGTGCATTATTGCTCAAGGTTCTTTAAACTTAAAGATCATTAAACTCTCAGTTTCAGTGTCTAAAAATTCCCTTTAAAACTCATTCAAAAAGTTTTAGTGTAGTTTTCTTCTTTTATAAGAAATACAGATTGTGAAAGGTGAAAAAGTGTTTAAATTGCACTTGTTTTATGCAACCCTATTAACAATGCTGAAACAATATGACCATAAAATATTAATTTATTTATTTACTTATATTTTCTTATTGGTTAAGAGCAGAGAAGGCATTAGTGCCTTTACACATTTTTTAAATTTGAAAGTTTTTTTTTTTTTTTTTTTTTTTAGACAGAGTCTCACTCTGTCGCCATGCTGGAGTACAGTGGCACAATCTCGGCTCACTACAACCTCCATCTCCCGGGTTCAAGCAATTATCCTGCCTCAGCCTCCTGAGTAGCTGGGATTACAGGCATCCGCCACCACACCTGGCTGATTTTTGTATTTTTAGTAGAGGCGGGGTTTCACCATGTTGGCCAGGCTGGTCTTGAACTCCTGACCTTGTGATCCACCCACCTCTGCTTCCCAAAGTGCTGGGATTACAGGCGTGAGTCACCGTGCCTGGCCAAAATATATATTTTTTTAACTTTGAAAGCAAATCTGTAAGATCAGAGTTGGAATTCTTTCTACATTTCAGCATGTGTTGAAATTGTAAGACGTCTAATTCATTTATTCATGTGAGATTCCGACGTATTTAGAATTTAATAAAGATGAGCCCTGGATGATGCATTCTTCCTTGTTAAATATTTAGCTGTTTGTGTTAGTTCTGTGGTTTCCTGAGGCAAAAATTTAGACTGTTAATATATAGCAGAGTTAAACTATAAAAATGGTAGATGCTTTAATTTCTTCTGGGGCAAAACTGGTCACTTTGAATACTTGCAAGAAAACTGCAAATATACATGCAGCGTATATTTATTGAAAAATAAGCTCTGTGCTTAACATCTATACATGAGAAACTGATAATCAGATAAATCTATATCTAATTTTTTAAGGGAGGTATCAGTAAACTTTAAAGATGAGTGATAGATGCAGAATATTTATATAAAGTTACTTCTTTATGAGGCTGCCCATAAAAGTAACCTCTGATGTAAGACTACAACATCTTGGTTAACAACTTTATTGAAGCTGAACATAAACACTATTTTTGGGATATAAAATGAGAATCATTAAAAGGGAAGATGAGCTTTTTATGAAAATATGCCCTTTACTATTGCTATTTCTGTTGATTTGAGAATCATACAAGTATTTATTTTTTTTTCATTTTGTATTGTAGAATTGAAATTAATGATTCTTCATAAAATATCATTTATTTAATGCAATAGACTAGATATACAATTTAACTTCAAAACCTCTCCAACAATTGACTGTGTAAGACAATGTGAATAAATATATATTAAAGCATATAATTAAAAAAAATAAAATGCCTGATAGCATTTACATTTGATGGTATATATTTGAGGCCATAGAAATAAAGTGATAAACACTTTTATAAAGGAGAAATATTTGAACAAAATATACAGATATATCTCTCTAGGAATATGGTCAACAGAGAACAAAGGAAAAATGTCTTTGTCTTAAATCACTTATTTTTGAGAGCTTGAAGCATCCCAGGTCTGCGTTGGTCTAATGAAAGAGTGCCATCTATTGGATGACCTTGAAAAAGTACTCAAATTTCATAAATGTTATATGTGAAAATATACCAGTGGAGAACAGTTATTTTGGAAAAATTTATAATTATGTCAGTCTTTGTCTATGTGAGTGTATAGTTACCTGAATCTTATGCTAAGAAAAGAAGAATCTGCACATCAATGTTGTTATTTTATAGTACATTTATGCAGCAATAGAAGTCTCAAAACTCAGAAAATTGTCTGATTAAGACATGTAGTTTTTTAATTCAAATGTTTTATAAACTTGAGATCACTGACATGCATCCTATATTACTCATACATACTTTTGTTTACTTGTGCTTTAAATAAAGGAATCTGAGAATTGAACTCTTGAGCTTGTATTTTGACAACAAGGATCTGTTTAAATCTTTCTCAAAGTTACATTGCATTACATTTAAACTAAAAACAAAAGGAAAACAAGACACATTAGCTTGGTTTTTTAAAAAAGCAGTGTTCTTGTTTTATCTTTCAGCCCCAGAACTTGCCAGTCAAGATGAAAAACTTCTTCTAATGGAATCCAGCTTGAAAGCTACTCAAGAGCAGCTAACTGAGCAAATAGCAGAAACAGTTCGCCAGGAACAGAACAGTAGAAAACCCCAGGCAGAGCTGAAGACAGTGACAGAAGGGATTATTGCTTCTGAAGAAGAAAAAAAAATGATTACAAGTGAGTTGTTTTTTAGTATTTCAGAAAGTTTTACTTTACATACTGAGATCAAGTCAGTCCTTTTGACTTTAGTTGCTAAATGTTTAACTCTCTCTCACAAAAGGTTAGGAGTATATATGCTAGCTTGCATAATAAATTATTGGCTCCAAAATACGATACAGACTTATCTAAAATGGCACATGTTAAAAATTGTAGCAGTTCTATTACAGATTCTAAATAATGATGTCGTGGTCAACTTTGTTATTAACTGTCAAGAAATGTTCAAGGTAGATGTACAAGAGAAAGAATACACTGTGTTTCTGTAGCACCTACCTGCCAATGGCATTCTCGTCTTTCTCCTTTTGGAGTCCAAAGGTTACATATGGCTCTTGTTGGCTTTCTTTTTTTGTAAAAGTAGCTGCTCTAAGCAAGACACTATTAAATTGAGAGACATTTAGAGTAGCCTTTTTGGTCAGACCATTAAGGCATGTAAGAAACTGTGAAGAAAGCAATAAAAATCTATGCTAATTTTGAAACATTCATGGAAACTATTCTTAGTGAAACATCTTCTAGTATTGAATTTCTGCTTTGATCATCTAGGTATTTATGTAATGATCATACCTAATACAATGCTTTTAAATTTTATTATTTTTCAAATAAATGTTAGAGAATTTCCATTTTGAGTGTTGTCATTAAATCTTCTATCCTTTCTGTCCTTGGTTTTCTTAGTCTGCTATTATAAATAATAATGAAAGTAACATAGTCAACATGAATACCTACATCGGCCCCACTCTGTCTTTCTCTTTTACTCTGTTTGTCAAGAATTACACTTTGCTCACTGAACTTTGGTTAAATTGAGTAATCACAGTCAGAAAAAGCACGCATAGCTAAACTTTTTTTTTCTCCTGTCACTCATACCTTTGAACACAGTCTGGAGGCCAGAACTAAAATGTGCATTTGCTATTAACTGATCTCTGGAAATCAAATTTTAAACTTACATGGCTTACAGAATATATTGATATTGTCTATCAATATCATTTCAATATATTATATAATGAATGTTTAACCTTGTGATTTATAATTTATAAAACTATGTTGAAATATATTTTTAAATCTGACCAATTTATTTCTGTTTTTCAATCCAAATTTTTAATATTATAGGCATTTAAAATAATTCTGCAATCTAGATTGACACTTTACATGCTTCTAAATAAAGATAAACACTCAGATAAACTGTTTGCTCTTCATGTACCTTTAGCCAGATGCCTTAATTCAGATAACAAAAAGCTACCTTTAGCAAATATTAAAAGTAGAAATTCACATTAAGAATTAAAAGCATATTGGGCGAAGTTTCTCAGTGAATTACTAAGGTAATGTACTACTGTTATAAATATTATGATTTTTAAAAATAGCTAAATTATACTGGGAAATTATATGCTTACGATATAGAGAACAAGAAATATATAAAAATGATAATAAACATCTAAAGCTAATGATAGTGTTTGATGTTAAGTTAATGTTATAAAATAATGACACTTTTTAAAATTAGATGTCAATATAAAGGCACATTTTTAGTACACTCACAAAAATTTTTATTTTTGATCTGGAAACTGGCATGTAATGGCCTGCTTCTAGGATTTGATTTTATAAGAAAATCATGCTGTGATTCATCCAGTTAAAATACACTGAGTGATCAAACTTCAGCTCTGTGTGCTTTATCTATATTTATCTATTTTATTTTCCAGTATTGCTTGAGTATGAAATTAAGTGGGATATTCTTTTTCAATGTGAAAGCACTGGTGAGGTCTACAAATATCAGCTACAATTTAAGAAGGGTAGAATTACAACAGTATTTTAAAGTCTATTTGCAACAGTTTAACAAACATCTCAAAAGTCATAAATTATGAATATTAATATGCCCTGTTATCAGAAAATGTTACAGATTGTTAAATAGACTGAAAAATGATCATAATCAAAATGATGATTTCTTTGGAGAAACAAGATCACTTTTCCTTTAAAAAATAGCCTTAATATCATAATGTTGTAGGATATGCCTACATGTGAGACGTGTGTATCTAGACATGAAAAAATACGTTACAGTGTAAATGTGAAAAAAAATCAAATCCTTTCTGGCCTAAAAATGACTTCCTTTTGTTTATTTTTCTCCTCTGAATAAGCAAGTGGCATGAAATTGATCAAATTAACCAAATGATTTGGTATTGGGCAGTGCCAGACACTATGGTGTTCACCAGTCAGTAAAAAGACAAGCCAGGTATCACAAGACATTAAAGCATTATAGTTATTTCCCTTAACCAATCCTCCCTTATTTGGCAAAGGCTGGAGTTTCACAAAGTGATGCAGGGTGTTATGTGTAAAGTACAAAGGTATGGTCAAAGACTTGAGTAGTTTCTAGGGTTTGCAATGACAGTAGAATTTTGCTGCAGAGATAAGAGGATTTCAATAGAAAACAACACTCTGGGGCATTTTTTTTTTCAAATGCAAGAAACACTTTTATGAAATTTTGTTTTTTTATTTAAGCAAAAAAAATAGAAAAACTGAAATATGATTTTTTAAAATGTGTTGGAATTAGTCATAAAAACAAGAAGTAGAATTTGTATTTTAAGGGATCTACTATAATTTAAAATATATGCAGGTTTCTACATGTTTCTTCCTAATAATGGTAATGCATCTTAGGAATTTTTTTTGGACAAATAATTACCTCAAAATAATTTCCTTCATTCAATGACTTTGAAGTAGTCATTCAGAAACACCCAGGTTTCTATACCACCAATATCTATTACTAGGCTGTAATTTCTTAACTAAATATAAAAGTTTAAAAAGAAACATGTAAAAACTAATTGATAATCAAAAGGAAGACTTTTTAGTTATTAAAATGTGACCCTCAAGTTTTTTAATCCATAAAGTTGAATTTTGAAGAACACATTGGATTTAGGTTTTGTTTTTCCCTCTGCTTTTTGAACTAAATGTGGAGAACACACACCATACACTCAGTATAAGCCTGTTACACTTGAAAGATTTGTTCTGAATGTCCTGTGGGAACCTGGAAATCGTAATAATTTGTAGTATCGATTGAGTGAAGCTATGCAGCTGGGGCCTCCAGTGAATAGACAGGAATAGACATTTTATTGATTAACTTTTACAGTCATATTTTCAAGACTCCGCTGCAACATAATTTTCACTTCCCAGCTTTGTGTTGCTGCATCATGAAACTTGGATTCTTCTCTTTTAACATTTACCCACTTGAGGAAAAAAGTATGGACATGTCTCGCCAGGGCTGTATTCTGCAGAGGTGTGTAACTTTCCGGGAAATGATTTCTCTCAAGTGATACCCTACCACAAATAGTAAAAAGAAACTATCTGTTTATAACAGTTTTGGAAATATCATTATGGCAGCTATTTGGTAATTAAACTTCTTCATATTTTTCTCATTCTTCTCTTGCTTAAGAATCTTAATTTTTATACTTCAAATTCATGCATGTAACCATCAGAATGAATTATTTTGTGCTGGGTTTGTTTTTAATCATTTATATGTTATATCTTATTTAATATGAGCAGTAGGACAAAAATTATGATTATAATAGTCTATAATTTAGTATGAAATGAAAACTATTAAATACTAAATCATTTTGTCCAACATTTCAAGGTATAAAAATGTGAATATATACATATTGAACATATGTGGTATTTCTATAGTTCAGTGAAAGTTTTATTTATCTAAGCAAAGTATGTTGCATTTGCACAGATAAACATATTGCAAATATTTTGTGTATAATCATGTTTATTTATCTCAAGTTCTTTACTACTTTGCATTTTTGGTCACTAGAACAAATGGCAGATTTTTATACCTAAGTATGTGGAAAAGATTTCATATAAGAGCTGGTGACAAATAGTTAGACGTTAAATTAGGTTTGAAAATGGAATGTTTTAAAATATTACATCAATTCCTTTTTAAAAACTCATATCTCTGAATATCTTATATTTCTGGCTTTGAAAAGTCTAGCAGCTTCATATTACTACACAAGTCCAGAAGATATAAAATACAATTAAATTACACCAAATTTAGCAACAAATTTTAACAATTAAGTAAGATAATTTATATTGTATAATGTTTATACCTGATTTAGGTAATTTTAAGAGTTTATTTTTATTTAAGATTGATAATTAAAGTAGAATTTTGATTCTAAAATTCGTATGTAATTTAAAGAGTATTCAAAGCATTTTGAGCTGATAATTTACTGCTCATTTAATTGAAAATGATAGATTGAGTAAAATATTCTTTCTTATTAGTAAAAGTGTAAAACTGATATATTTTCTCATTTCGTTGAGTAATTTTTATAATACTTAATACATTTGTAGTTAGTTGTGTATATATTTTCAAGATACAACTATTGAGAATGTGCTGTGATTTTTCATCCATAGAGCTTTAATTTATTGTATAATAAGTATTATCAGCACCTTTATGTACAACCAATATGTAAAGAGAGTGGTTGTTGAAGTTCCACAGCACTATAATTAATGGACCACATTGATGTGTTGCAAAATTAGTTACTTGCATATACGTAAATACATTTTTTGCCCTAATGGAATACATATTTTTTAAATAAAACAAAAATGGTTGAAAAAAATATTTAGGAATTGATTATTTCCTTATTCACAATAAAAAATGAATCAAATAATATAGGTTATTTTCATAACTTGTGTGGCTTTTTAATAGAAGATTCTTACCTGCGTAATGAAGTATGTTTTGAACTTATTTATGAGAATAAGAAACACAATTAAGACAGATCAAATAATAAGCATAAAATACAAAAGCCTGAATTGAGATTGATTTCAACGTAATACTGTAGAGGAATTCCCACTTATTGATCAATTTTAAAGCCCATGCATAGCACTTAGAAAGATAAAGTAAGCAAGGTCAGATAATCAAAGCATTTAAATAGTAAAAACAGCAACTGCCACTGTAGACTGCTAAAATAAATCCATAATACAAATTGCTTTAGCAAAAAGTGGATGAGCAGCTGATCTTCCTATTGAACTCTGATACTGTTCAGTGACCACACTGGGAAAAGGATTGGGAGAAATGCCTTCAAGATCAATATTGAGTGAGATGTAGCAGGGATTCATTTTGAGCATGCAAGCATTACAGGTGTGAGAGTATAGACATTTTCAGGAGATGTCATCAGGTGGAGATTGTTTAACGCAGCTAAAAAGTGCCGTCTATGCATGATACTGCCAAACAACAGTAGTAGAAATGCTTTCTTAATGATTTCAATAAATTGTTTAATTGGGTTTAAGACAGGCCTGGCATAAGAAAGTTTACTTTATATTAAAATAGTAATACAAACACTTACCAAAATAAATTAGTATCTCTCCATCAATATATTTTACACAAACTTATATCACTATTAGCTGTTTAGGATATCAAATAATTATGTGATGTCTCTGCAAAAGTATAAAAATTAATTATAAAACAGGGATGGAAAGACCACTTGTTGGAATGTTATAGGGAGGGAATACACTTTTGTTGTGACTCCTTTTTAAAACTTGTTGGAATTTGGGGAGTTGTATTTTTAATGAAAGCCTTTGAATTCTACTGGCTCACTTTATATCCTTGGCTTTAGTGAACTCCAGTGGGAGTTTTCAGTATATAGATCTATGACCTGCAGAATTAGTTTTAACATTTTTAACTTCTTTTCTTATAAAGTTTGAGTTTAACTTCTTCTACTTAATGAGACATCTTCATGACTATAATGAAGTTTTGTGGGAAACAACATAATTTCGCATAAATACATGTAGTTTTATTATATTATATTTTAGAACAAATCGATTCTGCAGACAATATTGTGATTTAATTACTCCTTACCTTTTTTCAAGGTGCCATAGGTGTCATCTTTATGTCATCTGTTTTCATAGTTTCTAAATTCATCTACATACTAATTAAACAAACAGCATTGTGTCTTGACAGGAGGATTTTCCACACATAC
Source organism: Pongo abelii (assembly GCF_028885655.2). Lineage (NCBI taxonomy): Eukaryota > Metazoa > Chordata > Mammalia > Primates > Hominidae > Pongo > Pongo abelii. The sequence goes on from NC_071992.2 coordinate 92,630,451, forward strand.
CTTTCCGATGGAATATAACCATAGTCTCCTGGTAATTTCAATCTTTACAATATTACTGACTGGGAGATTTTACTTTATTTACAAAAACCTCTCCAAGTGTAACTTCTTAATTAAATGACCTAATTTGAAACATTGAATTATTTTAATCTGTTTCCTTCTAGACCAGGGAAGAAAGAAGCAAAATGGAGATTGGTTACATTTAAGATAGAATTTCTTTAGCAAAAGAAAATACAAAAATCAGGATTGGGGCTTAAAAGTTGTATAATCTGGCCTGGCACAGTGGCTCACTCCTGTAATCCCAGCACTTTGGGAGGCCGAGGCGGGCAGATCACGAGGTCAGGAGATCGAGACCATCCTGGCTGACACAGTAAAACCCTGTTGCTACTAAAAATACAAAAAATTGGCAGGGCGTGGTGGTGCGCGCCTGTAGTCCCAGCTACTCAGGAGGCTGAAGCAAGAGAATCACTTGAACCTGGGAAGCAGAGGTTGCAGTGAGCCGAGATCGCGCCACTGCACTCTAGCCTCCAGCCTGGGCGACAGAGTGAGACTCCCCTGTCTCAAAAAAAAATAAAAAAAGAAAGAAAAGTTGTATAACTTAGGCTTAGTTTTTTCCATTCCCTTCTTACCATAATGAATAGTTATTTACAACTATTGGAGTCTCCATGTTTACTGCATGAAATGCTGATAGCAGCGATTTTAATGGTGAAATTGTGAAACAATATTCATAGTTGTCAGAAAAAGGTCATTCCATTTGCATTCATTAGAAACCTAGAGGACCGTGCAGTGCATGTTTCCTTTGGGATGGTGCAGCTATTGATTTATATACAGCTGGAGGAAAAATTAATTAGGATTATATTTCACTTATTACTGCAGGCTGTGTAATAAGAAAGAAAAACACATTTTGTTGGAAAGTTGAACAGAAGATACCTATATGGAATGATTGTTTCTTAAATCACAACTACTTCATCATATATATTTTTGTATAACCTAGTTAAAGGCTTAGCATTTGTGGCAATTTAATTAGCACCTTGAAAAATAAGTATTTTAGTACATATCCTATAATAATAATGATAATTTAAATTATGCAAAAGAGACATTTTCCCCTTGTTGATTGAAACTTTCCCTTCTCTAAGCTAAGTCATTGTGTATTTGTCTACTGTGAGTTTGCAGGCTTAGGAAGCTTTTTGCCAAAAGAGTTAAATAAAAAAACAAAACAGAGGCCAGAATCAGGTGAATTACCAGAGTGAAGAAACAGATCCCAGAAATGAGAGTTTTAGATCTAAGTATATATTTGGCTTCATATATATTTGGCTTCTTTCTATGAACATCATGTATACTTTTTATATGTGACACATGTGTGAGTTTAATCAAATTGTAGCCACTTTTAATTAACAGCAGAGAATAATTTCAAAATGGGGCAGTCAGATGATAAAAGGTAGTTTTCGTTCAAGACATACTTTATGAATGGAAACACCTGCCTATTGTGACATTTCTAACATGAAAATTTTATGACCTCTCCTGTTGTCTTTTAGATGTGTAGCATTTAAGAGAAACCTACTGCCTGGCCAGTGGTGAGCAATAAAGTGTCGAATCAGCATTTAGGGGGAATACAATATCAAACAGAGGTCTTTTGATGCCACTATAATAATCCAAAAGTAAAATATATAAACTCATTACTACTGTTAGAAGTTCATAGGCTTTATGAAAAGAGCTTATGAAAGGGCATCAAGAAAACAGTATAAATCTGGGTTGCTAATATATTTTAGAGATTAAACATTATCTAGGAAATAATGGCTAGGATTGAAAAATACAATATGCCCCTCTCCAAACTTTTAAATAGTTTTTCTCAACTATGACCATAAAAATCTATTTCTCAGCTGGGCACTGGCTCATGCCTGTAATCTCAGCAATTTGGGATGCTGAGGTGGGTGGATCACCTGAGATCAGGAGTTCGAGACCAGCCTGACGAATATGGTGAAACCCTGTCTCTACTACAAAATACAAAAATTAGCTGGGTGTGGTGGCATGAATGTGTAATCCCAGCTACTTGGGAGGATGAGGCAGGAGAATGGCTTGAACCTTGGAGGCGGAAGTTGCAGTGAGCCCAGATCATGCTACTGCACTCCAGCTTCGGTGACAGAATGAGACTTTGTCTCAAAAAGAAAAAAAAAAAGCCTATTTCTCAATATACCTAGTGGAATATAAATTTAGTGAACATTTTTTCCTTTTCATCTCTTTTTCAAATACTTGGAGCTCTTTCAAGAGAAAGGAATTTTTACCTTGAGTAATTTGGGACTTTGCTTTCTAGAGTGATTCATGATATTTTCCATGTTGGCACATTTTGTATTCTTTTGCAAAAATCATTTGAGATAATTATAGGAGATTCATTGCAAGCCCTTGGCTTTTGTAGTGAATCTAGCTTTTTCAGCTTGTTTTTGGGGTAATGCTATGTGCTAAATTAATTAGATAACTAAGAATTATATAAAATCATGGAAGTACAAGGCTAAAATTTTGAATTACTTTCTTTACTAAAACAAAATTACCAGATCTATATTTCTTAGGAAAATTTATTAATCAAGCTATATATTGGTTCACAATTCATTGAAAGGTAGCATTTTAAAGATACTGTTTTCATAGGTTGCAAGAAACACAAAAGATAACTCAGATATTGTTCTTCACCATGAAGTGCTCATAAACTAGTAGGGAAAATTTCATGGAAAAAGGTGTTCACAAAACTGGATAATATGTAATATGTTACTTAAGCATAAAAGAAAATCATGTATAAAACAATGAGTGACATCTTCCTTTCAGAATGGTTTTAAGAGGAAATAATTGGGCAGTATGTTTTCAAAATGGGTAAATATTTGACAGAGTATTTTACATGGACAAAGACTAAAGAGCAAAATCACAATGATGAGAAAGTACATGTTTTTTGCTCTAGAAAATGGTAAACCATTTCCTAGAGAATATTTAAATGACTAGACAGGCAAGTTGAAATCACAATAGGGGGAGTCTTCTATACTAGATTTAGGAATTATTTAGGAATTTACAATTTGCTTAGATTTAATGGAGAGATTATGAAGAGTGATGAGCAGGGAAGCATATATGATCATAGTAATGGCAGAGAAGGAATAGTCTTGCTTTCTCTTTTCCCTGAACACTTCACCTGGCTTTTTCCCAATTATTCTTAGAAATTGACTTTTAGTTTAGCTCCCACCTATGCCTGCCTCCTCACCCATTCCAGAATGAACTATTATCTCACATACTCTGTGCTTTCATGGCACCAAATGAATGCTCTATTATATAGTGTGTATTCCACCTTACTATGCCTAGTGGTATAATAATAAAGCCCATTTCCCCCACTGCATGGTTTCACATTCATTGTTATCTTCCTGAACCATTGTAGGCACTGACATCTTTTCTTAGAGGTTAGATTAGTAGCGTATGAAGAGAATGAATTTAGCTCTGTGTCTGGTCCAATCTGTTTCTCTTCACTGTAAAACATGCTGAAATGCTGGCCTGACCCCTAGCATCATTTGAGAATAGTTTCAGACAATGCATCTATCAGTGGGAGAAATGGATTGGGTAAATGGAAGCTTTATTGAGGTAGCCAGTCATGCTAGATGGCAAAAAATTCTGAAATAAGTGTGCTTACAATTTTGTTTTGAGTATTTGGTGGGAGAAAAAAAGGAAGACAGATGGAGTATAGTAGTAAATTAAAAGGTGTGAGATCTCAAAAATCTTTTGAGATTTATTGCATGACATGGTGACTATAGTTAGTTATAGCGTATTACACTTTCTAAATTGCTAACAGAGTAAATTTCAAATGTTCTTACCACAAAAATGATAAATATTTGAGGTAATAGATATGCTAATTAGATTGATTTAGTCATTCCACATTGTATACATATATTATAACAACACTTTGTACCCCATAATTCATACAATACAAAAAGGGGTGAGAGAAGACTAGGTCCTTATGCAACATAGACTTGAACTTGAGGATATACAGAAGATAAAGAACCAGTGGGCATGGATGATACAAGAAATAAACTAGGTAATTGATGGAGCAAGAAATTAAAAGATATAGCAGATATGTATGACATGTAAAGACAGATACTTAGAGGGATCTCCTTTACATTTGAGAATAGGCAAGGGTGGGTGATAGGCATGTAGGAAAAACTTGAGGGCATGTCAGGAAAATGAGAATGTCATTTGAAATAAAATCTTCTAATAAAACTAGTAAGATAGGGATTTGGAGTACTTTGAGCAGGACTGTGAAAAACTGGTAAAACTATTGGGGTAAAGATGAGAAGGCAGCATTACTAAGTTGTGCTGAAGGAAATTTACATTCTCAATATGTTAAATATTTATTGGACAAAGATAACCAGGTTAAAATGAATTTGAAAATGTTCAATTCATTCAACAACTATTTATTTAGGTCCTACTGTGTGCCTAACGCTGATCCAACCCCTATGCAGGAACATCAAATAAAACAACAAAGTTCCTGCCCTCAAGGAGGTTATATCCTAGTGGGCAGTCAGATAAAAAAAATATATGAAAAATATGTTAAATTTAAATATATAAATCATATATTGTTTTATATAAATTATATGTATTATACTTAAATTATATATATATACACATATATATTAGACAGTATAGGCTATATCTTTCATGGATTTTATGATTTTTTCATCATATTAAAAGAGACTTGGCTATCAAAAATGTGAAAGCACTTGGATGGCGCAGCTTTCTCCAGTTCTGAGAACACTTTTTGTTCAGGAATCCATTCTCTTTTTATGATTTGCCTGCTTTCTGAAGACTGGAGAAGGGGACATTTTAATGCCTGTGATAAGAACTCTGGGAACTTTATAACAATGAATACAAGGTTACTAGAATACATGTCCAAATTACAGTTGCACTTTTCCTTTCAGACACCTTACATTCTTTCTCTTCTTTTAATTTTGAGATTTGTCCTGGATCTTTTCTTTTGGCCCTCCTCTTGACTCTTGATCACATTGCCAGCTTCACTTACAGGAATGACTGAAGCGGGAGAGTCATTGAGCTATCTAATATAGGCACCAAAGATCCTCTCCCTCCCATGTTTGTTCTGCTCCTGGAAAAGTTAAATTAATCTAATATATATGTTAAAATTATTCTATCCTTTATCATGGTTGCTGCTAAATCTCTCTACTTTCCTGGAATCATGAAGTTGAGTTAGTGTCTCTTGCACTGTCATGCCATCTGGGCATCTTCCTTTCACTTTATTCCAATAACACTTAGCAGGGGTGGATTCAAACTAGTGGTGACTTCCAGACATCTGGGCTATTCTTGATTTTAATTAAGGTAAAAGGGGAGCCCAGGCTGATGTAGCATAATTAACTGGACAACATCTCAAAAGAACTTGGAAGTATATACTCAGAGACAAATTAATTTAATTTTTTAAAGAAAAACATGCTTAAAAGAATAAAGCAAGTACAAATACAGACCCGAGAGAGGCTTTAGACTTAAATATCACAGTCCACAGTAAAGATTGTTGCTATGACATGTTGCCTTACCCATCTACCTAATTGAAGTCATGTTTTTATTTGCTGATATACCAACTGCTGATGGAGAAATTTGTTTCTGTTTGCTTGTGTTGAGTTTGCTTTCTCCTCCTCACTCTAGAGTCTGATGTGTCCTTTTTTATGACCTTGGAAATGTTCCCAATTTCATCCAATCATTCACTTAATTGAACATTATCTGATTACCTCCCTACTTGGGCAGGAGACCTCCAAACACTGTAAATATTCATATGCTTCAAATGTAAGTGAAGGTCAAATTCATACATAACTGAACACCTTTATCCAGAGCATCACAGATGTTTCATCTCTACAAAATAGATGTTGGAAGCTACAAGAATGAATAAATGAACTCTCCACAGCTTACTGCCATGTAAACTTGAAAGTCTTGTTATACCCAATAGCAAATCCAAGTGTGGAGACAATAAATATGTTGATGACACTTTAGTAATCAAATAATCAAATATTATAAGAGAGGCTATATCTTACCGAAGGCTGAACTAAGGTGAAATTATTAGAAAAAGAGAGACTCTAATGAGAATTCAAAATAGCATAATAATTAAATATATGGCTTCTCATTTAGTGAGGACTCAATGTGTGCCAGGGTTCATACTGATTGTTTATTTGGAATATTAAAATGGGAAAAGCTTTAAGAGGAGAGACTCATCCTGTTCCACCATGCTGACCAGATACTTCCGAGGGAACAGTGGTTGCATGACCTATTTTGGAAAAAATAGGAACTAAACTGTCAGAAAGAGCCATAGAGACAAATTTAAGAGCCCAGAATAATTGTGTCAAATCATCAGCCTTAATTATTTTGGAGAAAACAAGTAGGTAGATCTTTATATCCTTGAAGTTCAAATAGAGCTGTGCTTCCTTTATGACCTTACACAGCTGGGTTAGTTTGTTCTCTAAAGGTGTTTTTAGTCTAAAACTAAACTTGCTTTTAGTCTCAAACTATGCACTTAAATAAACACAAATTAGTCAGGATTTCTGGTCTAATTTCCCACTTTGGAAGCATTGTGTCAAGAAACAAAAAGAAAATTTTGAAATAAAATATCCCCTGTTGGAATAAATGGATTTCTCCTATTCATGAAGTCTCTACTGCCCTCCGACCTTCAAGATGCTTTTTGCTAGTGAGACAATCACATTAGCCTGGTATGGCAAAGAGGAGACACTTTGGGAAAACAATATTTGACATGGAACAACTTTTAATTTTTTCCCTGATGAGTCTGGAAGCCTAAGGGTACTTTTAAACTCAACTGTATAACTCTAGAGACGTAAATGTGCCATGGTACTAAGCCCATTGTTAAAGGGAACTTATAGTAGTATGTAACAAATGGGCACGAAAGGAAGAAAAGGAGGAAGTAGGGCTGGAAAAAAATCAAACAAAAATGCCAACTTGTATTTCTATTGCATTTTAGCCTCCTATATCCATTGGAATTTTAGTTTGGATTATCCAAACGGAATACGAATATATATCAATATTCTAGGCTTGCAGGAGGTCACGTTGAAAATAGAGAAAGTCTGTGAACTACAAGTCTAGTGGTGGATCTGGGACTGGAATACTGATTTTCTGACTAACCTTGGTATTCTTCTAATTAGGAGTTCTATTGAATGAAATCTGAGTATTATAAAAGTGTCTTTAGAAAACGATTCTATATTTCCATTTCCCGTAACTTAATATGAATGTGAGAATTGAAGTTCAGCAGATAAGCAGCAAGAATGTAACATGCAAAACAATTCTTACCCTCCGGTGAATATTTCACGTATGTTTTCTGTGCTTTAGGTTAAAGTAAATTTTTGCTCGTGCAAGAAATAAATTTTGCTTAGGTAAAATGCAGTGTATTATTTTTCTTCCTATAATTAATAAGTGGCCTTGAGGGATCAAAATTGCTGAGTAGTAAGATAAAGCACTTGTTAATGTAGATTTGTTTATCCAAAACTTATTCATTTTTTTCTGAAATAAAAACCTCTTTAGCCAAATGGTAGCACATAGTTAATTATTTTTCCCCTTTTAAATATCAGACCATGTAAATTACACTGTGACACTCAAAACTGAGCTTGGCAAGGCTCAGGAGAAATGCTGCTCTGTGCAAAAGAAGCTTTTAGATAAGTAGGCTGAAATGTTCTTAGTTGGATTTGACTGTATCAGATAAATGAACAGAAGACCTTACTTATATAGGAAGTAGACTAAAGATGAAAAAAGTGTTCTTTTCTATAGTAATACAGGACCTATTCTTAATATCAGACCATGTAAATTATTTCAACAGCTATAGATTTTACCAGTAAGCAGATCATAATGCTACAGTTACAATTTGTAAATGTGGTGATAAATAAAAGTATATTTTACTGTACATACCTGTAAACACTATGTATGGTTATCTCCACATAAAATTCAGTTTTGTTTATTAAAAATATTTAAAATTTAAATATTGAACAACCAATTTGTTTTCTTTAAAAACCATGGAGTAAACACTCATCTAATTGAGCAACACCTCTTGATGGACTGCTGAGGCAAACAGACCTGAGTTTGAATCCTTATAAACTATTGCCACCTTTAACAAATTATTTTACTTCTAAGACTCAGTATTTTCATCCGTAATTTGGAGATAATAATGTCTTCCTTCTAGGGATGTTAGGAGAGGGCAGACAATTCTGTAAAGGACATGCATTCTGCCTGACATGTTGTGGTTCTCAATAATTGGTAGACACTATCAACCTAGACATTTTTTATTGTCAGATAAAGGATGCTACAAATTTTCTAATAACAACAATTCCACCATTACCCTCTGTATTGGGACATGATGGATACAAGATTAAACAGGTTAATATATTTAGAGAATATTGCCCTTATTTGTGCCTTGATAAATGGATATAAAGTAGTACCCGGCAACTACCGAAGGAAGATGGTTGTGGTAAATTTCAACAGCACATGGATTATTGCCTGGCTCCAGCCCTCAAGAATACAGAGGATTTCCTCCAAAGCTCAACAGCATCATATTTGAAATATTATTAATATCTGTGGAGAAAAGAAAAATTTGTTTTTGGGGAATTTTCTAGAAGTATTCCCTTCAAATTTGCAGTCTCTACAAATTTAGTATTTTTCAGACTACATTATGTATAGTTAGTTTTAACATAATCCTCGTAAGAAAAAAGAGATTGATTAATTTGCTACTGACAAGAGTTCACATTCTTTTTGTTTTTTCTCAGAGGATGCATCTGCTTTCTATTCTGAACATGGTTCTACTTACAATCTAATTTCCCTACCCTACACTGCTCTATTCTTTTCTAAGTCTGAGTCTGCATTTTAGGACAATCATCAATAGTACAGGAAGAGAAGACTTAGAAATTGAAGGCTACAGCTATACATACTAGTCTCATTATATATGTGTGTGTGTGTGTGTGAGTGTGTGTGTATACATATATACATATATATATCAGGATAGGTGCTTCATGTTTTTTAAGCATGCAATTCTACGGTTTAGGCTTTTCCTAATAATTTCCTGAGATAGCTATGAATTACTGTCTCCATATGAAGTGTGATATTTGTCATCTAATGACAAATGGTTGAATTATTTAAGCACTATTGTTCAAACTTTGCCCCTTTCACTTGGTCTTGGATTGTATTTTACTCAGATGCATGAATGAAGACTTTGAAGAAAAAAAAAACTTTCAGGCTGTGTTATGTTTAACTACCTAAATGTCAATGTGAATAGTTATTACATGAAGATCTATAATAAACGATATGCCATTTAAAGAAATATAACCTATGTTAAAACTAAATTCAAGTTAAGATTCCATCTTCATGTTAACTTAGTGAGTTTAAGTTATCTTGCAATGTTATCCTATTCCCTAGAAAACCACCAAGGATGCTATTCATATCATATTCAGTAATATGTCTATTCTATCATAAATTGGAGTTAGAAGGCTTGGGGGAGTTTAACTCTTGGAAGCAGCTCTATTTTTGAGGTTGGTGCATTTGGTTGAAGACTCTAGTTTCTCTTTCTTCTCTTTATAAATCAAATCTTTAATAAGGAACTTAGCATCCTATTTTTGTTTACTGTTTAGCATAGAAAACGTTAATGAAAAGATTAGTACAAAAGATGAATCATCATACCTCAGAAAAGAATCATAAACCTAAGAATTACAAAGAGTAAAATCAATTTAGACTCATTTTTAACTGATGGTTTCTGAATATTATTTTCATCTATTATATTTATTCTGAACATTTATCTATTATATTTCTAGAATCATTGGTAACATTTTAAATATACAACATTGAACATATATTAACATAAGTATCTAATATGTCTTAACAGAATGCTATTGGAAACTTTCATGCGTCGTATAACACAATCTTAATGTCAGCATCTAACAACGGAACTGAAGTTTCAGAGAGATGATTCAACTCTGCTAATGTCACATAGCTGATAAACTTCAGGTTAGAATTTTAAATCCAGGATTTCTAACTTCAAGACCAGCATTCATCCAATTCTGTTATGTTTGAATTTTATAATATTATGACATATCTCTTAATATTATACTTTACTTTTATTATGCTTTGAAGATATTGCATTTTTTAATAAATTGAAGTTTTATGGAAATGCTGCATTGAGCAAATCTATCAGTGCCATTTTTCCAACAGCATGTGCTCAAATCATGTGTCTGGTACATTTGAGTAATCTTCACTGTATTTCAATTTTTTTTTATTATTATTAAATCAGTTATGGTGATCTTTGATTAGTAGTCTTAGATGTTACTATTGTAATTGTTTGGGGGCACCAGGAACCACATACATGTATGATGGAAGACTTAGTCAACAAATGTTTAATGGTTGGTGTTGTGACCACTACCAATCAGTGCTTTTCCTGTCCCTCTCGTATCCTTTCCAGGCTTTCTATTTTCTGAGACACAGTATTATTAAAATTAGGCCTACTAATAATGCTTCAATAGACCCCAAGTGTTCAACTGAAAGACAGAGTCAAATATCTCTCACTTTAAATCAAAATTTAGAAATAATTACACTTAGTGAGGAAGACATGTCAAAAGCTGAGATTGCCCAAAAGCCAGGCCTCTTGTCAAGTAGCTGCGTAGTGAATGCAAAAGAAAAGCTCTTCAATGAAATTAAAAGTGATATTCCAGTGAGCACATGAGTAATAAAAAGAGTGAAACAGCTTCATTATTGATATAAAGAAAGTTTGAGTGGTCTGGATAGATCCAAGCAGCCACAACATTCCCTTATGCTAAAGCCTAATCCAGAGCAAGGCCCTAACTCTCTTCAGTTCTATGAAGGCTTAGAGATGTGGAAGCTGCAGAAGGAAAAGTGTGAAACTGGCAGAGATTGGTTCATGAGTTTAAGGCAGAAAGTTGTCTCCATAACATAAAAGTAAAAGGTGAAGCAGCAAGTGCTGATGTAGAAGCGGCAGCAAGCTATCCAGAAATCCAGTTAAGATCATTGACGAAGGTGGCTACATTACATAGCAGATTTTTAATGTAGATAAAACAGTCTTTTATTGTAAGAAGATGCAGTCTAGGACTTTCAAAGCTAGAGAAGAGAAATTAATAGCTAGCTTCAAAGCTGATTCTCTTGTAAGGTGCTAATGAGCAGGGGACTGTAAGTGGAAGCCAATGCTAATTTACCAATCTGAGAATCCTAAGGCTCTTAAGAATTTTGCTCACTCTACTCTGTCTGTGCTCTAGAAATGGAACAACAAAGCCTAAGTAATAGTACGTGGATTTACAGCATGGCTTACTGAATATTTTAAGCCCATGTTTGAGAACTACTGCTTATAAAAATAAAAAGATTCTGGCCAAGTGCAGTGGCTCACGCCTGTAATTCCAGCATGGGAAGCCAAAGTGGGTGGACCACTTGAAGTCAAGAGTTTGAGACGAGCCTGTCCAACATGGTGAAACTCCATCTCTACTAAAAATACAAAAATTACCTGGGCATGGTGGCATGCGCCTGTAATCCCAGCTACACAGGAGGCTGAGGCAGGAGAATTGGTGAACCTGGGAGGTGAAAGATGCAGTGAGCCAAGATTGTGCCACTGTACTCCAGCCTGAGTGACAGAGTGAGACTCCATCTCAAAACAAACAAGCATTCTTTTCAAAATATTACTGCTTCTTGACAATAAACCTGGTCACCCAAGAGCTCTGATAGAAATGTGCAAGGAGAATACTGTTGGTTTCATGCCTGCTAATACAACATCCGTTCTGCGGCCTATGGATTAAGGAGTAATTTAAACTTTCAATTCTTCTTATTTAAGAACTGCATTTCATGAGACTATAGCTGCCAGAGATATGAATTTCTCTGATGGATCCGGGCAAAATCAATTGAAAACCCTCTGGAAAGCATTCACCACTCTAAATGCCATTAAGGATATTTATGATTCATGGGAAGAAGTCAAAATGTCAACATGAACAAGAGTTTGGAAGAAGTTGATTCTAACCCTCGTGGATGACTTTAATGGGTTTAAAACTTCAATAGAGAAAGCAACTGCAAATGTGTTGGAAATAGTAAGAGAACTAGAATTAGGAGTGGAGCCTCAAGATATGACTGAATTGCTGTAATCTCATCAAAAAATTTGAACAAATGAGGACTTGCTTCTCATGATTGAGCAAAACAAGTGGTTTCTGAGATGAAATCCGCTCCTGGTGAAGACACTGTGAATATTGCTGAAATGACAACAAAAGATTTAGGATATTCCATAAATTTAGTTGCTAAATCAGGCAGATCTGAGAGTATTGACTTCAATTTTGAAAAAAGTTCTACTGTGGGCAAAATGATCTCAGTCAACATCACAAGCTACAGAGAGATTTTTCATGAAAGGAAGAGTTCAATGATGTGGCAAACTTCATTGTTGTCTTATTTTAAGTCGTTGCCACAGCCACCCCAACCTTCAACAATCACCTCTCTGATCGGTCTGCAACCATTAACCTGGAGGCAAAGCCTGCTACCAGCAAAAAAAAAAAAAAAAAAAAAAAAAGCAACTAAGACTCACTGAAGACTGAGATGAAAGTTAGCAATTTTTAGCAATCAAGTATTTTTAAAATTGTGATACATTCCTGTTTTTTTAGACATAAAGGTATGCACACTTACTAGACTGAAGTATAGTGTAAACAACTTTTATAAGCATTGGGAAATCAAAACATTTATGTGACTTGCTTTTATGAAACATTTGCTTTCTTGTGGTAGTCTGGACCAAACCCACAATATCTCTGGGGTATGCATGCATAAGGTTTAATTGAATTTTGAAAAAAAAATAAAACTGGTATATTCTTCATTAGTCTTGGTAGTCTCTCTCAGTGATAAAAAACCAATTATCCGTATTGTTATTTAGCTCCCCAAGGGCAGAGACCATTGTTCTTTTCTCTCTGTATATTCTCAGAATCTAACACAGTGTTCTGCATGATTAGGCATGGGTAACTGTTGACTCAAATGGACAGACAATTCTTCAAACCAAATATATGACAAACTTCTGATTGTTGTCCCAACAGGCATATCTAATAAGTCTAATTTTTCCAGAAATAGAAGTGCTTATTCATTCTATTGCAATTTCCTGTTTCTGTTTCATTTTAATATATTAGGTTTTTTTTTTCTTTTTAAATGATCTCACCCAGGATATGCTTCAGCCAAATATATTGGGCTTACTTTAAGAAATAGTAACACCAGTCATGAAATTTTTCTTGTGAGTTATAATTTCATACTTCTTTCTTTACATGTGGAGGTCAAATTAAAAAATATTAATAAAGCTATAGTAAGACTTGTGACAGTCTGCTAAGTAATGAAGTATGTTTATTCTTTGTCCTGTATTCTATGTACTATAGTGTTGTATGTAGTAGAGTCTATGAGGTGGAAAATTAGAAAACTAAATCTCACAATAACTTTACAAAAAAAAATCTAAGGGAAACAACTGACAGGGTAATATTTAATTTTGCAAAATATATTCATTAAATAAATTCCCCATAGCATTACTTTTCAGTATACTAGTAAATCACTAAGAAGCTTTTAGGAGAGATGAGTCTAACATTCATCCGAAGATACCATAGATCCTGATAATTATAAAATGATTCAGTTCATGCATAAACTGCTAAATGCAAGTGCCTTCTACTTTGAGAAAAAAGGAAGATTGTTTCTGATGATATTTAAGGAGATTGGATTTTTCTATAAATTCAGATGAATTAGATACATTCTTAAAAGTAGCTTATTCACAACACTTTTGTCCCACCGTTGATAACCATATAAACATAATTGCATCTGTTTATCTAAATACATATAGGAAATACATATGCTACTGAGTTGTTGACATTATTAGATAAATCACAGCATCCTAATCAAATAAAGACCAGAAATATATATGTTGGCAACAGCTAGGCTTCCTAAAAGAGTATCTGCAAATATTTATTGACCCTTGCTATGTAGCAGGTACCTTTGAAGATTATAGAGAGATGTAGCAGAAAACTAAACAGACAAAAAAATTTCTGTTCCTTATGGAGCTTACATCAAACTAAAGAGATAGATACAATATAAAATTATGTATTTCCACATGTGATGAATTTTGCAAGGGAAAAGCATGTTGTGTAGTAAAAATGTATATAAAAAGAGCTTAAACTTGACTGGAGAGTCTCATTTAATTTAAAGGAAAAATTAATAATAATTCAGATTTAAAGTACAAGAAGTTTCTTCTCAAGATTTAAAGTACATATTTCTTCAAGGGTCATCTTGAGTACTGCTAGAATGAATATTTCTTATTTGTTTGGAAGTTGTTTGATGGATATTGTCTCACATCCCTGACAAATGTTTAGATACCTGTTTTTAAAAATAAAATGCATAATATCATATGTTGGAAATAATAAAAATGACTTTCAAATCCCTCTCTTCTTTCCATAGGAAAATAAATATGAGCCTCAGCATGTCGATTCTGTACAGATTTGCAAGTGTAGACCAAGGAGTATTAGCACAAATGACAAGAAATATCTAAGAAAATCTCATGAATGTTCATTAAGAAACATGGTCACATAGGTCTTCTCATCTTTCGAATAAATAAAGCATATGAAAAACTGACGTGTTAGCCACACGAGTCAACATCACTCTAACCAGAAAAACTATATATAGCCTTCGAATGTACTGATTACACAAAACAAACACTACCAAAATTTGCATGTGACTAGTATGTAGAGTAAACATTTTATCATTCTTTCTTTTCCAAATGACATAATTACATTGTATTTTGAAACCAGATTAAAGTATATTACCCATGATGGTATCTTTGCAAAAACAGTTGTCTTAAATTGGATTCTGAGATAGAGAGTTGTGTGTAGGTCTGTAGGGAGTGTTCTTGGGAAATACAGGAAGGTGAGACTGGGGAGGGGTGGGTCCAGCTAACTCCAATCTTGATGCCACAAAAGCATCAACTGATCCTAGAGGAGCTCTGGAGATGTCTCAAATTGAGGAAAAGAGACCCAGCCATTATATCTCCATGTCAGCCAGGCATTGGCTCCTGAAAGGGGTCATAATCTTGCATGATTCCCAGTGAGGAGTCTCAACTAGGAGATGTCAGTCATTTATCAATATTCCTAGCAGCTGGAGGATGGATGCTGATCCCTGCAGAGGGGATTTGGTGGAGCACTACATTGTTCTCTATAGTCATACACCATTATGAAATATAAAATCTAATTTAGAGGAAATTCTGTCACTTCAAATGCAAATACATCGCACATATCAACTTTTTTTTAATCTTCAAAGTGCATGTCTCATTTACTTAGATTTCTACCATAAAAAGATTTGCCTAAAAATGTTAACTATTAAACACTCTCACTATTAGTAATAAAACAACTTAGGAAAGTAATAATTAAGAAATAAAACAGATGCTAAATGGCCAAAACAGATAGCATAATAATAAAAATTTAAAGGAGCAGACAATTTCATAAAGTGCTTTCACTTAATAAAATATTTCATTTGGTACTCAAACAAAATACAGAATTTATATAGTAATTTCCATTTTGATAATGAAGACATTGAAGCACAAGAAGATAAGGCAACTTAACCAAAGTAAGTGACAGGAACTTGAGTTAAACCATCTATTTTGATATCAGATAACCATGGGAAGTAATAATTCCTTTGATACATTGTATTGAGGCAGAGGCAGGGCCAGTTGTATCAGGAGCCAAATCTCTAAGTTTCTAGGTAGTCTGTTTCAACCTGTTAAATGTGAAAACATTTTTAATGAATGCATATTCAGCTTAAATGTGAAAACCATAAAATCTAAATCTATCAATATTTTAAAAAATGTCTTAAAGATCAACTAGATAATATTAAAATTTCACATTAAGGTAAGTTTGATTTTTTCAAAATCTATAAATTTTTCAGTCCCAAATTCTTAAAGACAGTTATGTCCAGTTAGCAGTAAGTTGATTATCATCATAGGCTTCAAAATGCTAACAACTACTATAAGTATCTACTAGGTAATACTGGCTGTTATAGGCATTGGAAAAACAGTGATTAAAAAAAGGGGTACCAATTTCTCTTCTCATAGAATTTATATCCTAGTGATAAAAATAGAAATAGAGAAGCTAGCTCATGTGATTATTTGAGATGGTAGAAAGGGCTTTGAAACAGGAGTCCCCAAACTCTGTTGTCCATTACTGGCCCGTAGCCTGTTAGGAACCAGGCCACACAGTAGGAGGTGAGCAGTGGGCAAGAGAGCATTACCATCTGAGCTCCACCTGCTGTCAGATCAGCAGCAGCATTAGATTTTCATAAGAGTGGGAACCCTATTGTGAACTGGGCACGCGAGGGATGTAGGTTGTGCGCCTCTTATGAGAATCTAATGCCTGATGATCTGAGGTAGAGCTGTTTCATCCCCAAACCACCCCCCTCGCCAAAATTATCTTCCATGAAACTGGTCCCTGGTGCCAAAAAGTTTGGGGACCCCTGCTTTGAAGGACAAAAAGTGACAAAATAGAGTAGGTTGAGGAAGTACTTTATTTTCCCTCTGAAAAGTAAATAGTTCAATTGGACCCAAGTGATGAGAATTTGCTAACCATTCAGAGTTCTGGGGGAAGAATATTCTAGACACAACAAGCAAGTACAAATTCTTTATATAGGGATGAGGTTGGTGTTCTAGGAAAGCTTCATTGAATGGTTGGCGCCTTTAATGAGAGGCTGGTGCTGGAGACATAGCTTGGGAAGTAAACAAAGGCCAAATCAGGTTGAGTCTTGTGGACCATTTGAGAAAAAGAGTTCGTTTTGTATTCCAATTCCAATGAGAAGTCATTGGACTTAAGCATGGAAATAATATAATTTGATAATTCTCTTTAAAATATTACTTTACTTGCTTATTGGAGACTGGGTTAAGGGAGTGCAAAACTTTTTGATGTACTGATTTTGTGAAACCTAAAGTCTTTTGTCAATGATGTATTTGATTAACATTTATTTTCTGATACATTGATCAAATTTATACAAAGCAAAATAAAATTAGCTATAAACACATAAACTTATCTGTTCTACCACAACTCAAATGAGAACAAAGTTCGAGTTATGAATTTTTGATTATTGTCTCTGTCTTTATTAAATGAAAACATACTCTGTGGAACTTCTACTGGAGAAGATTTCCACATTGCCTATATTTTATGTACATGGAGTTTTATGGGAAATTTTATGGTATATTTATGGCCAATATATAAACAGGGAAAAATTGTTTGCCAAAATGTACTAATAACTTTCAAATTTCACAACAAATATTATTAACAAACTGCAAAGCACCAGGACATGTGGCGAGACTCAGATATATTAAGGTTAGTAGGTTCTTGCTATTGTTTTAACTTACAGAATTCATCTATAAATTTTATATTACAAGATTATTCTGTAAGAATTTATCTGTGCTTTTAAATTTTCATTTTGTGCACTGACATTAAGTTCTATGATTTCAAAATGCAGATTTGTTCACTTAGTATATAGTACCTACTTGAAAGATAATAGTATTCAATTAATAATTGGTAAATGAATGAAAAAATGAATAAAATGAAAGTGTGGCCTAATGGGATAATGATATTTTTCTTTAATCAACATATCTCAAAATCAGATTCCATTTATTACATCAGTCTTGTATGCTAGGCTTTAAACCTAGCTTGGAGAGATAGTGTCCACATAAGAAAGTTCATCCTCAGAGAAATTGGTATAACTATTCTGTATAAACTTGATAATTTAGAATTTGCCACATAATACACCCTTCTTTGGGGAAATTTATAGTGCAATTTGGCTACAGCATTTATTTTTTAATCTGTAATTCCCAAAACATAGCTCAATGAGATTATTTCTTAGTTTAACACTTTCCCACTATGATATTTTTCTTTGTTTCTCATCCATTTTCATTAGATTTTGTTCAATACTTTTTCTTGAAATGAATTTCATTTAATCTAAAATATGTTTCCTATGTTAAAACATTATTATTCACCAGAGCTTTTGGTCAAGATATGATAAACCAACAAAAATATAGTGATTTATAGAATTCCAATTAAAAACAACCTTGATATTATGGTTATTTTACATCAATTTAAAATGCCAGATACATTTGCATTCTTTTCAGAATATCAGAAAGTGTATAGAGTTTCTTATCTTTACCTCAGAGAAATTCTTTGAGGGTCATATTGAGAAGAACACCTTTCAAAGTTAAATTTAGTAATTAATATCACACTGTACACTCTGGAGGAGTGGGGACTGCATTTTCTTGGGTTATCAGTTAGCACACTTAATAAAAGCCAAATTATAAATATTTTAGGCTTCATAGGCCAAGAAGCAAAGTCAAGAATAGTATGCAGCTTCTTCTATAACAAAAAAGAAATAGATTTTGACAATATTCTTATTGATGACACTCAAAATATAACAACAACAGTAATGCATGAGTACAATTTTTTTTGTAAGACGGGTCAACTAATGAGAATGGAGGTTTTTTGAGATGATCTTTTCATTAGCTGGGGTTCAAAGTTAGTGTTCTCTATTATCAAATGATTACAAATGCTTGTTTGTAAAAAACTTCTTAGCTTGTGGATCATGCAAAGACAGATAGAGACTGAAACGGCATAAGCTGTGGTTTGCCACCTTCTGATACATAGGAATAAGAGCAGATAGATGCAGGTAGACCAATCTCTCATCATTACTATTGCCACATCTTGCAAGTTATTGCATGTTTTATCTTGACTATTCAGTTCAAAATATTTTGTAAATTCTGATGTGATTCCTTCTTTAATCCATGGAGGTTTTTTATAAAGTATAATACTTATTTTTTTAATTTTATAATTAACTTATTATTCCATGAGATTTCATTGACATGACATAAAATAATATTCATTAAAACTCTCATCCAATTAACTTCTTCACTGTCTTCAAGATTCTTTGTTATCAATTTTAGGAAGTATGACTTCTGCTTTTTAAACTAATTTTTAAGATAAAATCAAATTCATTTTAATGAACCATGGGAGTGCAAGTATCTCTTTGAGATCCAGTTTTCGATTATTTTGGTAAATACCCAGAAGTGGAATTGCTGGATCTTAAGGTTGTTCTCCTCTTAATTGTTTGAGGACCACTCATACTGCTTTTCTTAGCAACTGCAACATTTCACATTTTCAACAACAGCACACAAGGATCCCCATTCCTTTACATTCTTGCCAACACTTGTTCTTTTATATCTTTTGGTAGCAGATGTGCGGTAATATCTCACTGTGGGTTTGATTTGGATTTTCCTGATGATCAGTGATGTTGAGCACCTTTGTACTCTCATGTTCATTGCAACATTGCTCACAATAGCCATTATCCACTTTTTTCCAAATTTTGTCTTAATTTCACTGAAATTCATTATTTTTAAGTATGAATTTTTAAAATATAATCCCCATCTGCCTTAGTCTTATATTCCAACTTTCTTGATTATATTAGGAAAACAACAACAAAAAATAGTATTTGTTAGCAACAATCGCCTCTTACACATAGTTCAGAGCATGCCTTTTCCTAGCACATAACTGTCATTCACTAGTTTTCCATATGCTGGCATAGGACTTTGCTTACAAGTGTCACACAGGGACTCAGACTTACAGAGCAACAACTATCTGCGTAATTTTTCAATAGGGCACACAGTTATTTAAATCTTATATCTCGTTTATAAAATAGAGGATTGAAATTAGACCATGTGTAAACATTTGATCCCCAAGACATTAATTACTAAATTAATGTCATAAATTACATGGTCTCAGGTAGTTCTTCTTAAATTCTCATTTTGTGCACTGACATTAAGTTCTATGAATTCAAAATGCAGTGTGAAAACAGACTAATACAGAAAATTGGTAACGGAAGTGGGGCTCTGCTATGAAGATAACTGAAAATGTGGAGGCAACTTTGGAACTGGGTAACAGGTAGAGATTGGAACAATTTGGTAGGGCACAGGAGAAGACAAAAAGATGCAGGAAAGTTTGAAACTTTCTAGAGACTTGTTGAATGATTTTGACCAAAATGCTCACAGTAATATGGAAAATGAAGTTCAGGCTGAGGTGGTCTCAGATGGAGAGGAAGAACTTATTAGGAACTGGAGTAAAGGTCACTCTTGCTATGCTTCAGCAGGGAGACTGGTGGCATTGTGCTCCTGCCCTAAAGATCTGTAGAACTTTGAACTTGAGAGACATAATTTAGGGTATCTGGTGGAAGAAATTTCTAAGTAGCAAAGTGTTGAAGAGGTGGCCTGGCTGTTCATAAAATTCTATGTTCATTAGCATTAGCAAAGGGAAACTATATTTACAAAGTAAGCATAGCATAAAAGTTTGGGAAATTTGCAGCCTGATTTTGTGGTAGAGAAGAAAAACCCATTTTCTGTGGAGAAATTCAAGCCAGCTACAGAAATTTTCTTTTTTCTTTTTTTTTGTTCTTTTTTTTTAATTATACTTTAAGTTTTAGGGTACATGTGCACAATGTACAGTATTGTGTATACATATAGTTACACATGTATACATGTGTAAAGAGTTACACATGTATATATGTGTAACTAT
Organism: Pongo abelii; assembly: GCF_028885655.2. Taxonomy (NCBI): domain Eukaryota; kingdom Metazoa; phylum Chordata; class Mammalia; order Primates; family Hominidae; genus Pongo; species Pongo abelii. Next base: position 92,651,048 of record NC_071992.2, read on the forward strand.
ACTATATGTATAGTTACATATAGTATACATATAGTTACATATGTATACATGTGTAAAGAGGAGCCAAATGTTAACAGTCAAAACAATGGAAAAAATGCCTGCAGGGCATTTCAGAGACTTCACAGCAGTCCCTCCCATCACAGGCCCAGAGGACTAGGAGGGAAATACGGTTTCATGGGCCAGGCCTAGGGTCCTGCTGCTCTGTGCAGCTTTGAGACACGGTGCCTTGCATCCCAGCCGCTCTAGCTCCAGCCGTACTAAAAGGGGCCGAGATAAATCTCGGGCCTGTTGCTTCAGAGGGTGCAAGCCCTAAGCCTTGGTGGCTTCCACACAGTGTTGGTCCTGTGAATGCACAGAAGACAAGAGTTGAGCTTTGTGATTATCCGTATACATTTCAGAGGATGTATGGAAACACCTGAATGTCGAGGCAGAAATGTGCTGCAGGGACAGAGCCCTCATGGAGAACCTCTATTAGGGGAATACAAAGGAGAAATGTGGGGCAGCCACACTGATGTACTGCCTAGTGGAGCTGTGAAAACACAGCCACCATCCTCCAGACCCCAGAATGGTAGATCGACCAACAGCTTCCCATGTGCCTGGAAAAGCGGTAGGCACTCAATGCCAGCCCATGAAAGCAGCCGTGGGGAACGTATCATGCAGAGGCATGGAAAAGAGCTGCCCAAGGCCCTGGGAGCCCACCCCTTGCATCAGCGTGACCTGGATGTGATGTGAGACATCGAGTCAAAGAAGATTATTTCTGGAGCTTGAAGACTTAATAACTACTCTGCTGGGTTTTGGACTTGCATGGGGCCTGTAGCCCCTTTGTTTTGGCTGATTTCTCCCTTTTGGAATGGGATTACTTACCCAATGTCTGTACCTCCATTGTAACTTGGAAGTAATTAACTTGCCTTGGATTTTACAGGCTCATAGGCAGAAGGGACTTGCCTTGTCTTAGACGAGACTTTGGACTTGAACTTTTGAGTTAATGCTGGAATGAGTTAAGCCATTGGGGGACTGTTAAGAAGGTATGATTTTTTTTGAAATGTGAGAAGGACATGAGATTTGGGAGGGGCCAAGGCAGAATTATATGGTTTGGCTCTGTGTTCCCACCCAAATCTCGTGTTGAACTGTAATCCCTAATTGTCAGGGAAGGGAGCTGTTGAGAGGTGATTGGCTCATGGTGGTGGATTTCCCTCTAGCTGTTCTTGTGATAGTGAGTTAGTTCTCATGAGATCTGGTTGTTTAAATGCGTGCAGCACATCCGCCTTTGCTCTTTCTCTCTCTTTCTCCTGCTCCACCACTGTAACACATGCTTACTTCCCCTTCGCCTTCCGTCATGATTATAAGTTTTTTGACTCCTCCCAGTCATAATTCCTGTTAAGCCTGTGGAACTGTGAATCAATTAGACCTCTTTTCTTTATAAATTAACCAGTCTCAAATAGTTCTTTATAGCAGTGTGACAACAAATTAATACGTCAGTCTACCACTGATGGACATTTAGATTGATTTCATGTTTTGCTATTGTGAGTAGTGTTGCAATGAACATACATGTGAGTGAGTCTTTATGATATAATGGTTAACATTCCTCTGGGTATATACCCAGTAAGGGGATTGCTGCCTCGAATAGTAGTTCTGTCGTTAGCAATTTGAGTAATCATCACAGTGTTTTCCACAACTGTTGAACTAATTTACACTCCCAACAACAGTGTATAAGCATTCCCTTTTCTCTGCAACCTCTTCAGCACTGGTTACTTTTTTTACTTTTTAATAACAGAAGATTAAAATTGGACCCCTTCCTTTAACCATATACAAAAATAAACTCAATATAGATTAAAGACTTAAATGTAAAACCCAAAACTATAAAACCCCTGCAAGACAATATAGGCAATACTCTTCTGGACATAGGAAGTGGCAAAGATTTTGACAAAAACACCAAAAGCAATTGAAACAAAACCAAAAATTGACAATTGGGATTGGATTAAATTAAAGAGTTTCTGCACAGCAAAAGAAACTATTAACAGAGTAAAAAGACAAACTACAGAATGGGAGAAAATATTTGAAACTATGCATCTGACACAGGTCTACTATGCAGCATCTATAAGAATCTTAAACAAATTCACAAGAACAGAACTTATTTTTAACGTCTTACCAGATGTTATGTTAGCAAAGTTAAAGCGTGTTCAAAAACCAAGTCTATACTACTATATAGAACATGGTACTGATCTGAATTTCCTTTTTCAGTTAATGGTATCACCATGCACCAAAACAAACTGTTCAAATACTATGAGTTGTATTAGGATTCATTCTCAAATGAAGAGTATGACCTTGGAATCAAACACACCTGGCTTCAAATAGGGCATCTCCATTTCCTTGCCATTTGACCTTGGGCAAATTAAATAACCTGCAAGAGTTCTATTCTTTTCTATTTGTAAAATAGAAATAAATATGTGTATCACACAAGGCTATTACCAGGATTAAATGGCATAGAATACGTAAAACACCTGGCAGAGTGCTGGGCATATAAAACATATATGCTTCATAAATATACACCAATTCGTTTTATTTTCTCTCATTTCAAATAGATTAACAGATCCTTTTGATCTGTGACTGAAATATTTTATGAGTCTTTTCTTTCTTTCCAGTCTCTTGGAATAATAATTATTAATTATTTTCTCATAATTTTTTTCCAGAACAGAGCAGTATCTGTTCCCTAGTTCTCTTTTAGTAATCTCTCTTATCCAATCCATTCTCTAAATTTCTACAAAATAGCTTTCTAAAACATAGGTCTGATCCTGTTGTTCACTTTTAGTACTTTATATTTTTCCTTTATAAGTATGTAATTCTGTATCTTTTGGTTCTAATTTGCATAATATATTAATATAAGTGTATCACAAGTGGTACAAGTATCCTTCTGCAACTTTTAACCTTTCATCTTTGAGGTACATACCTTCTTAGGTACACAAAGCTCTCATTTATTAATAGTTATGTTCATAGCACATTTCAAAAATATGCAACAAGGTATTTCTCTTTTTCTGTTGGTAAATATTTGTGTGCTTTGACCATTCTAGTATATTTTTTCATATATATGTATAATTATATAGATACACAAAATTTTATAGACATTAAGGTTTTATGTGTATATGTGTATATTTTATATATATATATGTATATAAAACTTTGTAATCACCACCCAAAACAGGGTATAGAATAGTTCCAATATTGCAGAAGGCCACTATTAACTCATCCCCTGAGAATACAATTCTGATTTCTATCGCTATATATTTATGTTCTTGAACTGCACAGATATCAATTCACTCTTTTGGATCTAGACTCTTTTCCTAAATATTGTCTATAAGACTCATCTATGCTCTGCACATAATCACAGTTCCCCTACCCCATTATATAAATGAGATACTCAAGAGCAGTAAAGGGAGAATGAAATATAATTTATGTCATTTTCAAAACGTATTTATCCATTACACTCTTGAGGTACATTTTTATTATTTCCAGTTTCATGCTATTAAGAATAAAAACTTTATGAAATGAACATTTACACTACTTTCTTTTCAGATTTTACCTAAGGGTGAAATTGCTATATCATAAGACAAGTACATGTTTAACAGATACTCTCTATACCAGCTTTTTCAAAGTGGGCTACTAATCTATATACTTAGCAGAAATTTATGACAGTTTCAGTTACTTCACAACCTCAGAAATACTTGATATTCTGGTTGCCATTCTGCTAAGTCTATAGTGATATCACATTATGGTTGCACTTTTCATTTCACTGATAACTAACATTTTAAAGTATCTTTTCATATATGATTATTAGCATTTGAATATCCTTCTTTCAAAAGTGGTTTTTCAATATTTTACCCATAATATTATTAGGTCTTCTTTTTAATTATAAGGCTTTTTATATAGTCCAGAATGAATCATTCATTGAATATATATTTTGCTAATACATTCACTAAATCTGTGGCTTATTTTTCCCTCATAATGTATATTTTATAAACTTATTTAGTTTTAAATTTTCATGAAGCACAAAAACAGTCATTAGATTTTTTTGTTATTAGTGGTGTTATACTGCTTATATACATTAAGTTCAAAAAATATTTTTGTTTCCTTTTTTAAGTTTTATTGTTTTAGATTTTGCATTTATTTCTATGATATGATGCATCTGGAATTAATTTCTGTATATGGTGTGATGTAGGGTCAAGGACCATTTTTTCTATATGGTTATTTAATTCACCTACCATCATTTATTGAAAAAACAATCATTTTCCCCACTGAATTGTGGAAGTGGCTTTGTCATAAATCAGGTTACTGTGTATATTTGCATCTGTTCTGAAATCTGTATTCCCTGCCATTGAAATATTTCTTTATCTTTGTACCCATATCACAATGTATAAACTGCTGTATTTTAAAAATAAGTTTCATAAATGGTAGTGTAAATAATCCAGTTTGTACTTTTTGAGATTACCTTCCTGATATAGATTCTAGGTCTTTTGAATTTTAACATACATATTGAAACTAGTTTGCCAATATATTTTTAAAATCCACTGGAGTTATATTGGAATTTCATTTAAGTTAAAATATAATTTGATGACAATTGACATCTTAATAATTGAGACTTCCAATCTAAAGATATTGCTATACATTTACTTAAGTCACTTAATTTATTAGTTTTCTATGTGGAAATTTTATGCATCTTTTGTTAAAATTATTCCCTGTTGCTTAGAGATTATTGATGTGAATGTAAATGGCATTGTTTTTGCCTTAATATTCTTATTTTTTTCCTAGTTACATAGGAATATAACTGATTTTTCTACATTGGTATACTTAGAGCTATCTAGCCAAATTTTCTTATTAATTGCAGTAATTTATCTGATAATTTATTCAGATATTTTTATACAATCATATGCTTTTTAAAAATAATGACAGTTTTACTTTTCCATCCCAATATTCATAATTTCTATTACTTTTTCTTGTCTTATTGCACTGGATAGAACTCCTAAGGCAATTGTAATCATTGCTATCTCATCTCAAACTGACATACAAAGCATTTGATTAATTATAATTTTTCCCTGGCTGTCTTTACTACTTATCATATTAATGGCTTTTTATTTCTTTTTAATTGATAAATGTATCATAAATACATTTTGAGTTTTATTAAATGGTTGTTTATAGTCTACTGATAAGATTGCATTGCCTGTCTTTATTCTTTTTAATATAGTCAATAACTGTCAGGTGTGGTGGCTCACGCCTGTAATCCCATCACTTTGTGAGGCAAGGTAGGCGGATCACATGAGGTCAGGAGTTTGAGACCAGTATGGCCAACATGGTGAAACCCTGTCTCTAGTAAAAATACAAAAATTAGTCAGGCATGGTGCGGTGTGCCTGTAATTCCAGCTCAGGATGCTGAGACAGGAGAATCACTTGAACCTGGGAGGTGGAGGTTGCAGTGAGCTGAGATCATGCCACTGCACTCCAGCCTGGGTGACAGAGTGAGATTCCGTCTCAAAATAATAATAAATAATATGGTTAATAACATCAATGTTAAGCCAAACTTTTCATGTATCACTAGGTTCAATTTACTATTTTGTTCAGGAGGATTGCCTAATAGATATTGATTTATATTTGATTTTCTTGAATTGTCCTACCATGCATTGCTATCAAAATCTGAAGTCTTCATAAAAGTAATTGGGAAGATTTTTATTTTTTCCTATTCTCTAAAATAATTTTTATTTTTTGTTTTTTTATTTGTTCCAAATTTAAAATTTGGAATTTATCCAAATTCCACCTGGTAGTAGAATTTTTCTTGGAAGATATTTTTATTATGAATTATTTTTAGACACATAGGACTCTGTAGTTCCTCCCCTTCCCTCTGTTTTTATCAAATTGTTTTTTTAAGAAATACTTCTGTAAGAGGAAATAATTCTTTCCATAAGAACTTATTCCTCTTGTCTAGCTATAATTTTGTTTCCTTCACCTAAATATTAGATTTCTTAGACCAAATTATTTATTATTTATAATCCTGTATCTTCTTAGGAAGTTTTATTTATTTATTTAATGGATACAGTCACGTGGCCCTTAACAATCTTTATACATTCTGAGAGAAATGCATTGTTATGTGATTTTGTCATTGTGTGAATATCATAGATTGCCATACAAAAACCTAGGGGATATATCCTCCTATACACCTATGTTATAGGTACAGCCTGTTGCTCCTAGACTAAAAACTTGTACAGCATGTTATTGTACTGAATACAGTAGACAATTGTAACACAATGGTAACTATAAGTGTATCTAAATATATTTAAACATAGAAAAGGCATAGTAAAAATATACTCTTATAATTTTATGGGACCATGTTGTATATGTGGCCCATAGTTGATAGAAACATTGTTAAGTGGCCATGACTGTTCTTATTTTTTATTTATTTACTAACTTTACCAATTAACTTTGGACGTGAATAATTATAACTTAATCAATTATTTTATGAGTATGGAGGCAATATTACAATAAATGTGGTCTTTTTGTCATATAAAATTGTTATATTTATCATGCACAACATGATTTGACATATGTATACATTGTGAAATTGCTAATTTGAACTAATTAACATAGTATTATCTCAAATTATTCCTCCTATTTAACTAAGATTTTGTTTCCTTTGACCAGCGCCCCTGCCAAATCCCTGATATGGGGATCCCCAAATCCCTGACAGCCTCTAGTACCTAGCATTCTACTCTTCACTTCTGTGTACAGCTTTTTTAGATTCCACATATAAGCGGGATCATGAGGTATTTGTCTTTCTCTGCCTGGATTACTGCACTTACCATAATGTCCTCCAGGTTCATCCATGCTGTTGCAAATGACAAGAATTCCTTTTTTAAGGTGGAATAATATTTTATTGTGTATAATATCCATTAATTCATTCATTCATGGACACAGGTTGATTTCATATCTTGGCTCTTGTGAATAGTGCTGCAATAAACATGGAAGTGCAGATGTTTCCTCAAGATGCTGATTTCATTTCCTTTGGACATATACCCAGTAGTGTGATGGCTGGATCCTATGGTAGTTCTGCTTTTAATTTATAAGGAATCTCTATACTGTTTTTCGTAATAGCTGAACCAAGTTATATTCCCATCAGCATTGCATGAGTGTTTCCCTTTCTTCACATCCTCACCAGCATTTATTTTCCACATTTTTATAATAGCCATTCTAATTAAGATTATATAGTGAAATCAGATTGTGGTTTTAATTTGCATATTTCTGATGACTAGTGATATTAAGCTCCTTTGTCATATACCAGTTCTTCATTGTATGCATTCTTTAGAGAAATGCCTATTCAGACCCATTGCCCATTTTAAAATTGTGTTATGTGTATTCTTGATAATGAGTTGTTTGAGTTTCTTATGTATTTTGGATATTAAACCTTTATTGGATGTGTGAATTCTAAATATTTTCTCCCATGTGATAGATTGTCTTTTCACTCTGCTGATTATTAAACCCTTATTAGATGTGTGGTTTGTAAATATTTTCTCCCATGTGATAGGCTGTCTTTTCACTCTGCTGATTGTTTACTTTGCTGTGCAAAGGCTTTTTCATTTGACATAATCTCATTTGCCAATTTTTGCTCTTGTTGCCTGTGTTTTTGATACCATATTCTAAAATTACTTTCCAAAACCAATGTCATAGAGCTTTTCTTTTCTGTTTTTTCTAGTAATTTTACAATTTCAACTGGGGGTTCATCCAGAATTCCTTAGGATCATTTAAAATGTTCTTAGTATCTGCAGAAACTTCTGTTTTCTATTTTATTTTATTTAAAAAAATTGACATATAATAATTGTACATGTTTGTGAGGTGCATAGTGATGTTTCAATACATATAATGTACAGTGATCAGATAAATGTAATTAGCACATTTATAATCTCAAATATTTGTTACTTTTTTTGTGTTTGAAATGTCCAATGCCTTCCTTTTAGCTATTTAAAACTATATAATAGATCATCGTTAACTATAGTCATTCTATATTGGTATGGAACACTAGAATTTATTCCTCCTATCTAGCTATAGTTTCGTATCCTTTAATAAATCTTTAATTCTAATTCATTTCTAATTTTATTCACACTGGTAATTTAATTTGTATTTTCTCTTTCAAACTTTTTCTTACTAGAATTTATTATTTGATTTATTTTTTTCATAGAAAATCATCTATGCTGATTTTTTCTATTGCAAGTTTTAAAAAGTTACTTATTTTTATTCCTGTATTAAATATTTTTTCATTCTTTCTTCTGTATTTAAGTTTCTATTCTCTTTATAGTCTTTTTTTATTTTCAAACTTTTATTATTTTCAAGCTTTTATTATTTTTAACCTTTCCTCTTTTCTATTATGTATTACACATTTTCTTCAAAGAACTACCTTTGACATATTTTGACATGACATGCCTTTATTATTATTCACTTTCTATGGATTAAATTGTGTTTCCCCCTCAACTCACCTCCAATGTAATGGTATTTGGAGATGAGGCCTTTGGGAGGTAATTAGACTTAGATAAGACTATGAAACTGAGGTTCTCATGATGAGATTTGTGCCCTTATAATAAAAGAAATCTATACACTGGGGAGTCTCCCTTGGCTCTGAGGCAATGACAGCTAGCTTTTTTGCTTCCTTGTCTACGCTTCTATGCTACCATCTCAAGTTTCTATGATTTAGAGGATCTTTATCAGTTTCTAGCTGAATTCCAGTGTTCTCCCTTAGTACTCTATTTGGCATATGATTATCTACTTATTGTTTTGGTCTTTCTTTGTGGAGGAGGCAAGTGGCTATTTTGATGACTTGCTTTGGGCAGCCATGGTTTGTGGAAGATGTGCTTGTTCTGGCCCCTGCATCCCCAGTATGGGCTACTTTTTATAATAAAGAAAGGGTAACCCATAAAGAGGAACCAATAGACCAAAGGGCAGAAACAGAAGCAAACTTAAACGGAGTAGAATTGAGTACTAATTAAGGCAGGGCAACAGATAACTGGATTTCAGAATTACTCTATATCGGTGACTTATAATGTGCCTCCCATTCTCCCTGTCTTTGAATGAGAGTATCTATCCCTCCCTGTATCATCACTGGGGAACAGATAACTTGTCTCTTGGATAAAACTATCTAGGTATTTGGAAAGCAAAGTAACCTGTTTCTTCAGTGAACTGGTCTTCAGACTGATAGGAAGAATTCGGGAGCTGTACTTTGGTGCATCAAAAAAATACCCAAATTGGGTTAGGTGATGAGACTCTGTAACTCAGGGTGATCTAATAATGGAATGAGAACTTAAGGGTATTGGGGAGAGAGTGAGTGAGGAAAAGAGTGGAGGATCATACATTCGAAAGATGACAACAACATCACCACCCTATCTGTTTATATATGCTATGGCTTTGATGCTCCTTTCATTGCAAGTTCAATTCTCTGTCCTCAATCCTTGAATTTCATTGAGTTTGTGCTTTGCTTATGACTGATAAAATGATACAAAAGTGATATCAGTGACTTCTGAGGCTAAGACTAGACAATGATGCTTCCACCGTGTTCAATGGATCACTTCTACTTGAAGACTTGTTTCCTTGTAAGAAAGTTGACTATCTTATGGTCAAAATACTGTGTGTAATTCAAGCACTTGGAAAAACCATGTGTGCTCTTACTTGGAATACCAGTTTTTGATTCTTTCCAGCTCAGAAATCATGTGGATAAATCAGACTTCAGATGATTCTATAACCCAGTAATTGGGGTCATAATATTATAGATCGGGGAAATTAACATATTTGTTGATTTGGAATACATGCAAGTATCATTCTTTTTAAAGCTCTTTGGTATCTCTCTCCTGAAGTTCAGGGGTTGTTTTTTAAAATCCTTCTAGCAGTAATTCCTTAATCTTTGGTATAGGTTACACCCTTATATTGACATGTCCTGCCCCAAGCTAGAACTTTCCACCTCATCAGGAAACTTTGCTTTCCTTGTGTGAAAAGTCATATTTTAAGAGCACATTCTAGGTACTGTGAATAATTGTCACTATTGAGCTGCCTACTTTTTCTATGTCTTTTAGTAGATGGAATGAATACACATAAACACACATGCATATAGTTATATATAATCCACAAATATATGTGTGTGTATGTATATACACATAAATATATTGCATTATAAGTTTATGAAGATATTTCCAATTTTAACTCAGAACCAAATTAATTTATATAATGTAAATACTATTATTTACATAATAAATATTATATAATATACTGACATAATATGTTATATCAGTATTTCTTCCTTTGAACATTGTGAATATTGATTTCATAGGTGGAGAGAACAATAGATTTAGAATGTCCTTTTATGAGTCTTTTTGTTTTACACAGACAGCAATCTAATGACTGTTGGATCTTCTTTTTCTGTCTTATATATGTTAATTTCTGTCAAATATTTTATCTTTTTCTTCATATCTTATGAATTTTAAATTATGACTTATTTTTTATGGGTTATTATCATTAAAGCATTGTCAGTTATGTTTATTTGTTCTTAGTTTCCCTCTAGTTTAATTTTCATTACGGATTTTTCCCTTTTTTCCTTTATAATTATTATAATGATATCTTTAATTTTAATTCTTATAAAATTATAATTATAATTTTATATATAAATTTTAAATTATATTATCATATTTTGCAGTTTTTTTGGTTTTGGTTGATGTTATTTCATTCTTTTAGCACTCTTTTAGCCTTTTTATTGTTTTTGGAAAAATAGTTTACAGTTTTAAAATCTGTTTTATTTTGTATGAGAAAATGGAATTAACTAGTTTATTTTTTTTTTAATTTTTTTATTTCCATAGGTTATTTGGAACAGGTGGTGTTTGTTGACACCAGTAAGTTATTTAGCAGTAATTTGTGAGATTTTGGTGTAGCCATCGTTCTAGCTGTATACATTGCCCCCAATTTGTAGAGTTTTAACTCTCACCCTCTTCTCACACTTTCATCCTAAGTCCCCAAAGTCCATTGTGTCATTCTTATGCCTTTGCATCCTCATAGCTTAGCTCCCACTTATGAGTGAGAATATATGATGTTTGGTTTTCCACTCCTGAGTTACTTCATTTAGAATAATAGTCTCCAATCTCATCCAGGCCACTGCGAATGGCATTAATTCATTCCTTTTTATGGCTGAGTAGTATTTCATCATATAAATATACCACAGTTTCTTTATCCATGTGTGGATTTATGTGCGTTTGGGTGAATTCCACATTTTTGCAATTGTGAGTTATGCTGCTATAAACATGTGTGTGCAAGAGTCTTTTTTGTATAATGACTTATTTTCCTCTGGGTAGATACCCAGTAGTGGGACTGCTGGATCAAATGGTAGTTCTACTTTTATTTCTTTAAGGAATCTCTGCACTGTTGCCCATATTGGTTGTACTAGTTTACATTCCCACCAACAGTGTAGACATGTTCCCTTTTCACTGCATCCACACAAACATCTATTATTTTTTGATTTTTTGGTTATGGCCATTCTTGAAGGTGTAAGGTGGTATTGCATTGAGGTTTTGATTTGCATTTCCTTGATCATTAGTGACGTAGAGCAGTTTTTAAATGGTTTTTGGCCATTTGTATATCTTCTTTTGAGAACTGTCTATTCATGTCCTTAGCCCATTTATAATGGGATTGTTTGTTTCTTTCTTGGTAATTTGTGTGAGTTCATTGTAGATTCTGGATATTAGTCCTTTGTCAGATATATAGATTGTGAAGATTTTCTCCCACTCTGCGAGTTGTCTGTTTACTCTGTGGACTCTTCCTTTAGCCATGCAAAAGCTCTTTAGTTTAATTAAGTCCCAGCTATTACTCTTTATTTTTTTGTTTGTTTGTTTTGTTTTATTTATTTATTTATTTTTGAGACCGAGTGTTGCTCTGTGCCCAGGCTGGAGTGCAGTGGCGCAATCTCTGCTCACTGCAAGCTCCACCCACTGGGTTCATGCCATTCTCCTGCCTCAGCCTCCCGAGTAGCTGGGACTACAGGTGCCCACCACCATGCCCGGCTAATTTTTTATATTTTTAGTAGAGATGGAGTTTGACCGTGTTAGCCAGGATGGTCTCGATCTCCTGATCTCGTGATCTGCCTGCCTCAGCTTCCCAAAGTGCTGGGATTACAGGCATGAGCCACTGTGCCTAGCCTACTCTTTGTTTTTATAGCATTTGCTTTGGGATTCTTGGTCATGAAATCCTTGCCTAAGCCAATGTCTAGAAGGGTTTTCCCATGTTATCTTCTGGAATTTTTATAATTTCAGGTCGTAGATTTAAGTCCTTGAGCCATCTTGAGTTGATTTTTGTATAGGTGAGAGATGAGGATCTAGTTTTGTTCTCCTACATGTGGCTTGCCAATTACCCCAGCATCAGTTGTTGAATAGGGTGTTCTTTCCCCACTTTATGATTTTGTTTGCTTTATTGAAGATCAGTTGCTTTATTGAAGATCAAGATCAATAAAGTTGTTTGCTTTATTGAAGATCAGTTGATTTATTGAAGACCAGTAAGTATTTGGGTTTATTTCTGGGGTTTCTATTGATTTCTGGGCCTATTTTTATACCAGTACCATGCTGTTTTGGTGACTATGGCTTTATATTATAGTTTGAAGTTGGGTAATGTGATGCCTCCAGATTTGTTCTTTTTGCTTAGTCTGGCTTTGGCTATGTAGGCTCTTTTTTCGTTCCATATGAATTTTAGGATTTTTTTTTTCTAATTCTGTGAAGAATTATGATGCTGTTTTGATGGAATTTGCATTGAATTTGTAGATTGCTTTTGGCAGTATGGTGATTTTCACAATATTGATTCTACCCATCCATGAACATGGGATGTGTTTCCATTTGTTTGTGTCATCTATGATTTCTTTTAGCAGTGTGTTGTAGTTTTCCTTGTAGAGGTCTTTCAGCTCATTGGTTAGATATATTCCTAAGTTTTTTTTCTTTTTTTTTTAGCTATTGTAAAAGGGGTTGAGTTCTTGTTTTGATTCTCAGCTTGGTTACTGTTGGTTTATAAAAGAGCTACTGATTTGTGTACACGAAATTTGTATCTGGAAACTTTGCTGAATTTTTTAAATCAGTTCTAAGAGCTTTCTGGAGGAGTCTTTAGGGTTTTCTAGGTAAATGATCACATCATCAGCAAACAGCAACAGTTTAACTCCCTCGTTACCAATTTGGATGCCCTTTATTTGTTTCTCTTGTCTGATTGCTCTGACTAGGACTTCCAGTACCATGTTGAAGAGGAGTGGTGAGAGTGGGCATCCTTGTCTTGTTCCAGTTCTCAGAGGGAATATTTTCAACTTTTCCCCATTCAGTATTATGTTGGCTATGGGTTTGTCATAGATGGCTTTTATTATTTTGAAGTATGTCCCTTGTATCCCAATTTTGCTGAGAGTTTTAATCATAAAGTGATGCTAGATTTTGTCAAATGCTTCTTCTTCATCTATTGAGATGGTTGTGTGATTTTTGTTATTAATTCTGTTTATGTGTTATATCACATTTATTGACTCATGTATGTCAAACCATCCTTGCATCGTTGGTATGAAACCCACTTGATCATAGTGAATTATCTTTTTGATATGTTGTTGGATTCAGTTAGCTAGTATTTTCTTAAGGATTTTAGCATCTATTTTCATCAGGGATATTGGTCTGTAGTTATTTATTTATTTTTTTGGTTGTGTCCTTTCCTGGTTTGGGTATTAGGGCAATAGCTTCATAGAATAATTTAGGGAGGGTTCTCTCTTTCTCTACCTTGTGAAATACTGTCAATAGCATTGGTACCAATTCTTTTTTGAATGTCTGGTAGAATTCTGCTGAGAATCCTTCTGCTCCTGGACTTTGTTTTTTGGTAATTTTTAAATTTCCTTTTCAATGTAGCTGCTTGTTATTGGTTGGTCTGCTCAGGGTATCTAATTCTTCCTGTCTTAAGCTAGGAGGATTGTATCTTTCCAGGAATTTATCCATCTCCTCTTGGTTTTTTAACTTATGCACATAAAGGTGTTCATAGTAGCCTTGAGTAATCTTTTGTATTTCTGTGGTGTCAATTGTAATATCTCATTTCATTTCTAATTGAGCTTATTTAAATTTTCTCTCTTCTTTTCTTGGTTAATCTTACTAACGGTTTATCAATTTTATTTATCTTTTCAAAGAACCAGCTTTTTGTGTTTCATTTGTCTTTTGTATTGTTTTGTTTGTTTATTTCAATTTCAATTAGTTCTGCTCTGGTTTTGGTTATTTCCTTTTTTCTGCTGGGTTTGGGTTTTGTTTGTTCTTGTTTCTCTAGTTCCTTCAGGTGTGACCTTAGACTGTTGTTTATGCTCTTTCAGTCTTTTTGATGTAGGCATTTAGGGCCATGAACTTTCCTCTTAGCACCACCTTTGCTGTACCCCAGAGGTTTTGATAGGTTGTGTCACTATTGTTGTTTAGTTCAAAATTTTTTTTTAATTTTAATCTTCATTTCATTTTTGACCCAATGATCATTCAGGAGCAGGTTATTTAATTTCCATGTATTTGCATGATTTTGAAGTTTTTCTTAATTTTTTTGAGTTGGTTTCCAGTTTTATTCCACTGTGGTCCAAGAGAGTGCTTAATGTAATTTCAATTTTGTTAAATTTATTGAGGCTCGTTTTGTGGCCTATCATAGGATCCATCTTGGAGAAATTTCCATGCACTGTCAAATAGAAAGCTTATTCTGTGGTTGTTGGGTAGAATGTTCTGTAAATATGTGTTAAGTCCATTTGTTCCAGGGTATAGTTTAAATCCATTGTTCTTTGTTGACTTCCTGTCTTGATGACCTGTGTAGTGCTGTCAGTGGAGTATTGGAGTCCCTCACTATTATTGTGGTGGTGTTTATCTCATTTCTTAGAACTATTAGTAATTGTTTTATAAATTTGGGAGCTCCAGTGTTAGGTGCATATATATTTAGAATTGTGATATTTTCCTGTTGGACAAAGCCTTTTATCATTATATAATGTCCTGCATTGTCTTTTTAACTACTGTAACTTTAAAGTTTGTTTTGTCTGATATAAGAATAGCTACTGCTGCTATTTTTTGCCTGTATACTTTGGCCGTTTCTTTTCTTTTTTTGGATTTTTGTTTTATAGGTCCTGTGAGATTTATGTTTTAAAGAGGTTCTGTTTAGATGTGTTTCTAGGATTTGTTTCAAGATTTAGAGCTCCATTTAGCAGTTCTTGTAGTGCTGGCTTGGTAGTGAGGAATTCTCTTAGCATTTGTTTGTCTGAAAAAGACTATCTTTCCTTCATTTATAAAGCTTCATTTTGCTGGATACAAAACTTTTGGCTGATAATTGTTTTTTTTGAGGAGGTTGAAGATAGGACCCCAATCCCTTTTAGCTTGTGGGGTTTCTTCTAAGAAATCTGCTGTTAATCTGACAGTTTTTTTTTTTTTTTTTTTAATAGGTTACCTGCTGCTTTTCCTCATAGCTGTTAGGATTCTTTCCTTCATCTTAACTTAAGATAACCTGGTGACAATGTATCTAGGTGATGATCTTTTTGCAATGAATTTCCCAGGTATTTTTCGAGCTTCTTGTATTTGGATGTCTAGGTCTCTAGCAAGGCTAGGGAAATTTTCCTCGATGAATTCCCAAATATGTTTTTCAAACTTTTAGATTTCTTTTCTTCCTCAGGAACACTGATTATTCTTAGGTTTGGTCATTTAACATAATACCAGGCTTCTTGGAGGCTTTGTTCATACTTTCTTATTCTTTTTTCTTTGTCTTTGTTTAATTGGATTAATTTAAAAACCTTGTCTTTGAGGTCTGAATTTTATTCTTCTGCTTGTTCAATTCCATTGCTGAGACTTTCCAAAGCATTTTACATTTATATAAGTGCATCCATTGTTTCCTGAAGTTTTTATTGTTTTTTTATTTATGCTACCTATTTCACTGAAGATTTCTCCCTTCACTTCTTGTATCATTTTGTTTTTTTAATTTCCTTAAATTGGGCTTCGCTTTTCTCTGGTGCCTCCTTGATGAGCTTAATAATTAACCTTCTAAATTATTTATCTGGTTAATCAGGGATTTCTTTTTGGTTTTTACCCATTGCTGGTGAGCTAATGTGATGTTCTGGAGGTTAAAAAACTTTGTTTTGTCACATTACCAGAGTTAGGTTTCTGGTTCCTTCTCATTTGGATAGCCTCTGTCAGAGGGAAGGTCAAGGGCTCAAGGCTTTTGTTCAGATTCTTTTGTCCCATGAGGTGTTCCCTTGATGTAATACTCTCCCCCTTTTCCTAGGGATGTAGATTCGTGAGAGCCAAGCTGTGGTGATTGTTATCTCTCTTCTGGATGTAGCCACCCAGCAACTCTACTAGGCCCCAGGCTGGCACTGGGGGTAGTCTTCACAGAGTCCTGTGATGTGAACCATCTGCGGTCTCTCAGCAATGGATACCAGCACAGTATTCAGTGTGTCTCCCGGGTCCTGCAGGAGCAATCCAGTTCCTTCAGAGGATCTGTGGGTTCCCTCGGTTTTCCTAATGTATTCCTGAAGTCGTTCTGGAGCAAAAGTTCTAAAATCTGTTTTAAAAGCGTGTTCTTCTGATGTGATTTTATTGTCTATGGGGATATCATTTTGTCCTTGTTCTCTTTTGTCTTATAATAACTTTGAGATTTAACCATCATGCATTTATTTGGCTAATTTTTAATAAAAGTAAATGTTCCTAAACTTTTGAAACTTGATGGAGTTCAGTATGAACTTCACAGTTATCTTTCTTCTCTTTTTGTTTGTATAGTGCTCAAATATATATTGACTTGATTTCTGAAATCTTCTCTCTCTGAACTCTCCTCGTTTCATTTTTCTCTCTTAATTTTCCCTATTGGCCTATCTTGCTCAATTTTTTAACAGTTGTATGAAAGTTTAAGTGACATACAATAAACAGGATAGAGTTCAGTTGTATAAACGTGTATGTTTTGACATATATATATATATATATATATATATATATATACCTGTGAAATCATCATTGAACCAAGAGTTTCCTTGTGATCTTTCATAATTCCTACCTGATGTTTCTTCCCATGCCTTTGACCATGCCTATACAACCGCTGATCTGCTTTGTGTTACTAGAGATTAATGTGAATTTTTTTGAATTTTATATAAATAAAATCATACAGTATGTACTTTTTTGTATGGCTTATATTTTCTGCATAACCTCTTGAGATTTATTTACATTATATCATGTATCACGGTTTCATTCTGTATTATTGTGGATTAGTGTGGAATTAAAATACCAGTTTCTTTATGAATTCATCTGTTAATGGCCCCTTAGGTGTAGTTTCGGGCTGTTGTAATACAGATGCTCTGAACATTTGAGCACAAGTCTTTGCATAGTTGGTAGTTTCATTTATCTTGGGTAAATAACTAAGCACAGAATAACTGAGTTGTATGGCAGGTGTATATTTAACTTATGTTTCCCAAAGTGATTGTACCATTTTTACAATAACATCAGCAGTATTTGAGTGTTCTGTTTCTTTCACATGTGCAACAGTACTTGGTATTCGGTAACTTTATAATTTTAGGTATTCTGATATGTATATAGTAGTAATTGTGTTTTTATTTTGCAATTCCCTACTGACTGGTGGTGTTAAGAATATTTACATGTACTTACTAATCATCAGTATCTCTTTTATGGTAAAATGTAGATTGAATTATTTTGTCTATTTTTATTGCGTTTGTATATTTATTACTGAACTGTCAGGAGTTTACATGTTCTGGATACAAATCCTTTTTATAATGCATACTGTGCAAATATTTTTTCCTGCTCTGTGTCCTGTCTTTTTATCTTGATACCAGGGTCTTTTGAGAGCAGAACTTCTTAATTTTGATAAATTCCAGTATATTACTATTTTCTTTTATGTCTTATGCTTCTGGAAAACCAAATTCATAAAATTTTTTTTCTAGGTGTTTCATAGTTTTAGGTTTCATCTTTAGGTCTATTTTTATTTTAAATAATTTTTGCATGTGGTGTGAGAGGTTTCTTTTACTTAATGGACGACCACTTGTTCCAGTATCATGGTAAAGACAATTTTAACGTTAAAGAAATTTTAATTTTCTTTAACATTAGTCATTGAATTGCCCTTGCAATTTCCTCAAAAACAATGATTGTATATATATATACACACACACACACACACACACATACATATGTTCATGTGCATTGATCCATTGTCTACGTCTTTAGTCCAATATTATAGTTTTATATTATAATTTTAATGTTAAAGAAATTTTAATTTTCTTCATTGAATTGCCCTTGCAATTTTCTCAAAACCAATTGATCATATATAAATATATTTATATATATATATTTATATATATACACACACACATGTTTGTGTGCATTGATCCATTGTCTATGTCTTTAGTCCAATATTATAATATTTCTATTACTGCAGTTTTATAATTGTTTATGTTTGTCTTTAGTCCAATATTACAATGTTTTCATTACTGCAGTTTTATAATTCTTTACATTTTATTTTGACACATAATAATTGTACATATTTATAGGATAATATTTTAATACATGTACACATTGTGTTGTGATTAAATCAGGGTAATTAGCTGATGTATCACCTAAAACATTTACGGTTTTTATGATGAAAACATAAAAAACCCTCTTTTCTTTTTAATATAGTTATTTTAAAATGTAATTATATTGTTAGCTATAGTTATACTATTGTAAAATATAACACTGAACTGATTCCTCTAACCTATCTGTAATTATGTTCCTGTTGACCAATTTACTCTCCTGCCTTCTTCTCCTCTAACCTTCTGAACTCCTGGTAACTATCATTCTACTCTCTCCTTCCTTGAGATCAGCTTTTAAAAATTATGCAAATGAATGAGATCACGCAATATTTGTCTTTCTGTATCTGACATTTCATTTAACATAATTTTCTCCAGTTTCATACATGTCGTGGCAAATGAAAACAGAATTTCATTCTGTTTTCTGGCTGAGTAGTATTCCATTATGTCTGTGTACGTGTGTGCGCACGTGTGTGAGTGTAATTTTCTTTCTTTATTAATCGGTAATAGTGATGCAATAAACATGAGAATGCAGATATCTCTTGAACATACTGATTTATTTCCTTTAGATGTATACCTGACAATAGGATTTCTGGATCCTACGATTGTTTCATTTTTAATTATTTTAGGAACATCCACACCCCTTTCTATAATGCCTGTTCTAATGTACATTTTCATCAAGAGTGCATATGTTTCTATATACCCTTACTGACATTTGTTATTTTTTGTCTTTTTGATAATAGTAATTTTAACAGATTAGATGATCTCTCACTTTGAGTTTAATTTGCATTTCCCTGATTATTGATGGCGTTGAACATATTTTCCAACATCTGTTGGCCATTTGTATGTCACCTTTTGAGAAATGTCTCTTTAGATATTTTCCTTATTTTTTTTTTAAATTGGGTTGTTTATTTACTATTGAGTTGCTTGAGTTCCTTATACATTTTGGATATTGACCACTTTTCAGATGCATAGTTAGCAAATACTTTCCTTCATACTGTAGATTGTCTCTTTACTGAATGTTTTTTTTGCTGTGTGCAGAAGCTTTTTAGTTCAATGTAATCCCATTTGACTATTTTTGCTTCTGTTTTTTCTGTGATTTTGAGGTCTTATTAAAAAAATTATTGCCCAGTCTAATTTCATGAAACACTTCCCCTATGTAGTCTCCTAGTAGTTTCATAGTTCTGGGTCTTATATTTAAGTCTTAAATCGTTGATCTTTGTGTAAAATGAGAAACAGGAATCTAGTTTTATCTTCCTACATGTGAATATCCAGTTTGCCCAGACTTATTTATAAGAGAGGCTGTTCCCTCCCCCATGTATGTTTATGGCAACTTTGTGGAAATTCAGTTGGCTGTAAATGCACAGATTTATTTCTAGCTTCTCTATTTTGTTCTATTAGTCTGCATGTCTGATTTTATGCCAGTGACATGCAGTTTTGATTGCTATAGCTTTTTCACATATTTTGACATCAAGTAGTGTGATTCCTCCACCTTTATTCTTTATGCTCAAAACTGCTTTGGCAATCTGCGGCCTTTGTATTTCCATATGAATTTTAAGTGTTTTTTTTTTCTATTATTTTCAAATGTTAAACTAAGCTTGCACTACTGGAGTAAATCCAACTTAGTATTAATGTGCAATCACTTTATACAAATAAGTTGCCAACATTTTGTTGGAAGTTTTTGTGTCAAATTTCATTGGGAACAGTGGTCTGTGGTTTTCTGTATTTGTAATATTATCAGTTTGGTATCAGGTTAATGCTGGCCTCAAAAATATAAATTATGAAGTATTTCTCCTTCAGTTTTTCTGGAAGAGTTTTGTAGAATTGATACAGTTTCATTTTTAATTAAGTACATTTTATTAAGGAAGCCACTTATAAGGTCTTCTGTTGGTTTGTTTGACAAATGTTTCAACAATTTCGTTTAATAGATACATATAAGGCTGTATAGGTTATCTATATTTTCTTGAAGGAATTTTGGTAGTGCATGTCTTTCAACAAATTTTCTTATTTCTTTTAAATTTTTGAATTTATTGGCACAACATTTTCTATACTAATTTCTTATTTTCCTTTAAGTATCTGTAGACTTACCATAGGTGTCACTTTTAAGATTCATGATATGGGTAATTTATCTTCTCTCTTTTTTTCTTATCAGTCTGGCTAGAGGTTTTTTAATTTTATTGATCTAAAATAATTGTATTTCATTTTTATTGATTTTTCTGTTTTGTTTTTACTCTCTAGTTTGTTGATATCTGTTCTGTTTTTATTATCTTCTTTCTTCCAACTATTTATACCTGTGTTTACTCTTCTTTTTCTAGTTCTTAAGATGGAAAATGAGGTAACTGATCTGAGAACATTTTTTTCTAACACAGCTATTTAGCGCTATAAATCTCCCTCTGAATTCGACTGTAATATTATCCCCCAAATTCTGACATGTGTTTACACTTTTATTGAGGACAAAATGCTTTTAAATTTTTGTGCTTCTTTCTTGAACGAATGGAATGAAGAGAGAATGAAATAAAAAACATTTATATATTTAGAAATATATTTATGTAGGCATACACCTATGGTATATATATGTATGTACATACACTTACCTATATATTTAGGAAGGTATATATACACTTACATAAATGTATGTATATGTATACCTATATATATATATCATAAATGTATATATCTCCATATAGGTTGATGTATATATATGCAGATGTGTGTATGTATATAGGTAGATATATATTAAATAGGTAGATATATATATGTAGATATGTCTGTATACCTACATTACCCGTCTACATACCTACATACATACCTATATATTTATGCCTACTATATATATATATACACCTACATAAATGGATACATATATATGCATTCATAAATACACACACACACACACACATTCCTACATAAATGGATATATAGGTAAGTATACAGAATTATAGTGCATATTTATGGTATATATATGTATATAGACACATTTATGTGTGTGAGGGTATATATATATGTATATATACACGTTTACGTGTGTGTGAGTGTATATATATATATAAACTGTTATTTTAGTTTTGAATCAAAATGAAGTAATTCACCAAATATGTTATTTTGACTCAAAACTAAAATAGCAGTTCATATAAAAATTGTTACCAGCTGCAAAGAAACCACTTGACAAATAATGCGTCTCTCATCAAATTTAATAATTTTTAAATTAACCTAGAACTCTATGTATTCATCATGCTAGCATAATGTTTTGAATTACATATACACTGTGGAATGGTTAAATCTAAGTATATTATCAAATGAATTACTTCTCATAATTATCATCTTTGTAGTGAGAATACAGTATTCATTCTCTTAACATTTTTCAAGAACTCAACATATCATCATTAACTATAGTCACCATGCTTTACAATCTGTCCCTTGAACTTATTCCTCCTATGTAAGTGTAATCATGTGTCCTTTGACCAATGCTCCCGAATAGCACTAGATATTTGTAAGAGTTTCTACTTTAATTCTAGAAATGCTGGACTTCTCTCCTAGCTCTCTGTTCCAGACTGGCTAAATAATAACAGCAAAATTTCAGTTGAAAACTCTTTGCCAAAAATCTGTGTATTCTTGATGGGCAGAGATGTGTTCATCTTTGATTTCCACTATACCTATTTCAGTACCTTTAACTCTATTTTTGAAATGAGTTAGGATTTTGAAGTTGTTAAACAATTATTTTGGGAAATAATAAAAATGTCTTAAAAGGCATTTAATATGTGCAGATTATTGTGTTAAATTATTTGACAATATTATTTTATTTAATCTACACAATGACATCATTGTGTCAGTTTAATCCTAATTTTCAGGTGAGAAATCTGAAGTTTAATTAACTCATCCTAGTTCACAAGAACTTGTAAATTTTGAGGCTAGTACGATAGCTAAGCAGGATAGATTCAGAGCTTGCACACCAATGCTGTGTTTTACTCTCTCCCCAAAAGACAACATACTGTTTGTTTTGTTCATTTGAAATCAAATCATAAATTACATATGTAATTGTTGCTATATCCCAGGAGTTAAATTAGAAAATATATCAGTGGAAGAGAATGCATTTTTGAGTTAGAAGTTGCTTGTAGGCCCAAAGTGGATTTCCACCTCAACATGGCACTTTCTGTTCTCTTCCCAGTAGCAGTAAACAAGTTGTTTCTTGCCTCCTGCTGTTATTAACCCATCCTTCAGCGTAGCTGAATGTCTACCTGGTTTAGAGTGTACGTTTCCCTCTCTTTTGTTTTCTTCTGTGTTATGCCTCTTCTCTGTGCTCCAGTTCCCCAACTCCGATAGCCCCAGCAAAAAGCCCTCATCTCCTTCTAGTTACCTTGACCATGAACTTATTTATTGCCAGATATAGTGGTTTTCCTGCCAAATGACTCCTGCAGAAAATTAGATTGATTCCCTCCCAAAGAAGAAAATCTAGCCAAAAATTCTGTCACTTCCTTTCTTTCCCAATTTGAAGATAGCGCTGAGATTCTACAGCTCATTCAGTACAGACTAGAGACTGGTCCTCAGAAGAGGCAAGTGACCTGCTGTTTAAGGGCATGCATGCAGACAGTGGCAGCCCAGCATCTGAACCTATGGCTCTTTGTTCAACTTGAACAGATTAATAATAAGTCATAAAATATATGATTTTATATTATTTTGTACTCCACATACTAGAAAATAATAGTTTATTTATCTGTGCAAATGTACATTATAAATAAGGACCTTCTAAAAAACAGCGACCCAAGTAAACATAAAAAGGTATACTATATTTTCACAATTCAAAGATGATCTTTTTTTAACATTGTAATATTTTTGAGGCTTACTGTAGTAAATATGTTTACTACTATTGCATTTTTGTTTATTTGTTTTTTCTTAAAGAAATAAATTAAGTGTGCCTGTCCAGAAAATGAGTGTCTATGAATTTGTCTGGATATTTATCTTTGTAGCATCATAGACTGCAGACTCATTATCCAACTTATACTCAGTACATGATAAAACCATTTTATATTGACAGTCTTTGGTTGTAGCAAGACACAGATAAGTTTAGAATAAAAATCATTCTCTTTTCTCAAATGGTAAAATACGTTTGCTTTTAAAATGACTCATTTGTAGTAGCACCATACAACATTAATTGTGTTAATGGTCTTTCTATTTTAACTAATTGTAATAAGGACATTTTGAGTAAAAATGATATATTTTTATTACAGTCATTCACAAATTGTATATGAAGTTATGTTTCTTTGAGCAAAATACTGATAATTTTTTGTATGTATATTTCATTGAGACAGATAAAGTGGGTTTAAAATGGACATAAATTACTCAGAATATTTTAATTCAGTTTTTCATTTAAAGATTTGGAGAATTCTTTTTAGCTTTTAACATGGAAATGTAAAGATTCTTAGGATAACTAGGTCAGTTACACATGATGTCATGAGGAATTTGACTTAATTATACTTGTTTAACTTACCTCACTCTTCCTATATAGGCCCTTGTCTCAGAGCTTTGTCACTTTCACAAAAAACTTCCTTCATTGACTATGAAAATTATATTTAGGCTTAATTTTGCAACTACATAAACTCATCCTGTAGTGGTAGGTCCTAGATTGTGGGTTCTTAAATTTGGTTCATGTGATTTTATTCTCTTTGTTTCTAGTATTTGGTATGAAATTGGCAATAGAGAATAAGTTAGTCTGCACTTGTATTATCTCTTTTATATGCTAGCTTTCTGTTGATGTTTAAAGACTTTAGCCTGATAAATTGAAAGTAAAAAAGCATTTCTGTAGTAAACGTGTCAGAAAGTTATAGCTTATATTTCTTTATAAGTGAAAATAGAAATTTTCCATGCTGAAAAAGTGCCATGAATCAGAAATTGTAAATTTGTAGTTTCTCTCTGTTAAGAGAGCCAGAAATTCAATATACATGAACATTATAGTCTCACCATCTATTTCAAAAAGAGAAGAATAAAGAATAATCATCCTGAAAAGTATGTTAGAAAATGCATCATGTGTCTCATATAATCTGGCTTAAATATCAAGATGGCCAGGAATATGAATATTTTAAAATTAAGTCCTAAAACTTAAAGTATAATAATAATGATAATAATAAAACTTAATAAAAAATTAAATTTGTGATGCTTTCCACGTAGTTAATTTTTAAAAATCTACCATGCCAAGGACTTACATAATATGCTGAACCACATTGTTTCATGTGTTGATGTAATGTTACATACTGTTTTTTTTTCAAAATTTTAGTTGTTTCTCTAATGACTTTTTAAGCACTTAATGTAACATTTTCCTAAATGACTACTCCTCTTCCTTTTCTCATTTTAGTATTTCAGTAGATCACAGGAACATAATTTGAGTATTATTGCAAGGAAACTCTGTTTAGATGACTTTTTAATTGATAATATTATGTATAGCACCAAAAACAAATACTGGAAAAAAGTTGTACACATGATGCTATTTTCATTGTTGTATAATATTAATAACATCCAGCCTGGACTATAGGGCAAGACTCACTATAAAAAAATAGTCAAAATATTTTAGGCACTGTTGTTGGGTCTTTAAATCACAGACTATTAGAAGATTATATTGTCTTAGTCTCCAGACTATTAACAGTGCCTAAAAAACACTCAGCATATGTTAGATGAAGGACGCCAAAATCAATTTGTTTGCCAAGCCCCATCAGTATAGATACTGCAATCAGGTCTTTAACATTTTTTTTAATTTAAAACCTATAGAGCACTATGAAACTATTACATTATACACACTGTGAAACATAAACAAGAAGAAATGGAAAAATCAAGATAAAATCAACATCAATGAACTAGGTTTTGCTCACTTTGCTTCTTAGATGACTATACTAGATTAATAAGACCCATCAGGTCTTCCTGTACACATCACAGGTTGTCTAAATCTACACTTAGCACAGTGACAGATCTTCCAAAAAAACTGTAAATAAATAAATACAATTCCCTTTGCACTTCAAAAACCAGTCATTCTATTTCATTCTATTTCTGCATGTCTGGAAATTCTATGAGGACTCAGAGTTTCCTCTCACTCACAATATTTTACCTTCGTTATTTCAACATGCTTCTCTAAATCTTGGTACCCATTCCACACAAAAGGAATCTAATAATTAACCAACTATGTAATTTTATATTCCAAGCAAGGCACTGTCAATAATTAATAAGTACACCACAATAACAGGTATAACAATATTTTTTACTGGGAAAACAATGTCTTATTTTTACCCCAGCAATAAAGGTTATTATGAGGTATAAATAAAATAACCACCCTCTCAACTGCATATCACCTGATATACTTTGTTTATGTGAAAATCATCTATACAAAATTGCTTAAAGTTCCTACAAATTAGTATAGCACTGTCTTTATCTCACTTAAAATTTCTCAATAGAAACATTTGGTGTTTGTCATTTTATAAATATTTTCAACTTTCTGAACTTTTTAGAAAAATCTTTTATTTTTAATTGACATGATTATATATATTTATTATGTACAACAGAAAGTTCTGACATACGATTGCATCACATACTTATCATTTTGTGGTGAGAACAGTGAAAATCCACCATCTTAGTAATCTTCAAGAATACAAGACATTGGAATTGACTATATTCATCTTTTTTTTTTTTTACAATAGATCCCTTGAACTTAAAATCTTTCACATAATAACAAAAAACATTTTGAAAAGAATTGAATAAAATAGGCCTTTTAATTCCTTGGGTTTTTGAAAAGTGGGGAATTTGTGCAGAGGGGAACTGTGGATCATTAAAACAAAAAATCTCAAAAACACATCACGATAAAATTGCTAGTAGGGACCAGTTTAGTGAATATCTGCAAGGGAAACAATTCACTGCTTGATAAAAAGAAGATTTTTTTTTTTATTAAGTCAATTTAATGACACTATAGAAACAAAAGGATGACTTTGTTTTTTTCACTTTTATTTATGCTTCAGTTATAACAGCACTACATATAATTTTATTAGGCCAAGTTAATGGTATCTGACACTGTTTAGTGCATAATCCTTGTACTCTGTAATGTTAACTGCATAACTTCTTGGGGTGAGACATATATCAGGTCAGAAGGCAAGACTTGGTTGTATTGAACCCACTAAACTGAAATTAATAGGTTTTGAGTTCTCAAGTTTTAGAATATATTTAATTTAATTAATTTAAGTTTAAATTGAGTTAATTTCTCGGCAAAATTTTTAAGAGTATAGTTAATTAGCTAAGGTCCAAATTTGCCAGTTGATTCTAATTTGATGAGGGATTTCTTCCAGGCTCTTAATTGCTATATTTGCCTTTTGAAAATTATAAATTCGAAGTCTGAAGAAAGCCGCTAGCCAATGGAATAAATGCTTTACAGAGAAAATATGTATTAAGAAATATTATTGGAACTGTGTGTGTTATTTTTTAAAAAATAAAAATTGTGTGTGATAACAGAACTGTAGTTATGTTTTTTAGACATCACTGGAAGTTCAGTAGGAAAAAGTCTCTGCTTATTGAAAAAGAAGACTTTCTATTGAATAAAAGTGTTACAAAATAGTGAGCATAATTCTTTATGAGAATGGGAAATTTAAAGGATACTTTTTCATTTCAATTCATAAAGTGCAACTACTATCAAAAATATCTTGCCTATGTAAATGTTCTTCCTGAAAGATACATGGCAGAAAGCCATTTTAAACCGTTTCTTCTGACATTTAGGGAAAATAGTGCTCTACTAAACAAAGCAGTACATCTAGCTCTTCCACTGTATTGTTTAAATTATCATTGTAAGACTACAAAACTTTACAATTCTTTCCATGAAAATAAATATGTACCTTTACATTTACATTTATCCAGAAATCCTGTTCATATTTCTATGGGGAAATTTTGGATGAAGAACAATTTCCTTATTTTGATTATGTGAATTTGAAGTGAACTATGATGAATTTATTAATCACAAGCAATTTCTCAAGAAAATAAATCTTAAAACGAAGTATTGCCTTGTTCTTATATATTCATTATTATTAAAATTTTAGGTCGGGAGCCATGGCTCACGCCTGTAATCCCAGCTCTTTGGGTGGCCGTGGCAGGTGGATCACTTGAGTCAGGAGTTTGAGACCCGTCTTGCCCACATGGTGAAATTCCATCTCTGTTAAAAAAAAAATACAAAAATTAGCAAAGCATGGTGGTGCACACCTGTAGTCCCAGCTACTTGGGAGGCTGAGGCAGAGAATTGCTTTAACCTGGGAGGCGGAAGTTGCAGTGAGTGGAGATCCTGCCGCTGCACTTGAGCCTGGGTGACAGAGTGAGATTTCATCTCAAAAAAAAAAAAAAAAAATAGAGTAAAGGACCTGATGCCAAAGGCATCTGAGTTATTAAAGATTTGAGAATTTGAAGTTATTGTTCAAATGAAATGAGCTTGTGTATATTATTAGGTTCAAAGTTAAATAATTTTATATTTAAGTATCATTATTTTATTTGTAGATACTTTCAAAACCCTTCTAATATAAATCTATATATTATAGTGGTTGCTATTCAGAATTTTTAGTTAATTTTCCCCGGTATATAAACTGCACTAATAATCTAAAAATACATTAATTGGCTCCTTAGCTATTTAAATTAAGATATGAAAGATAGTATATAATAATGATTACGATTTTTAATTCTTAATTCAGACAATCTTAAAATCTAATTCCAACAAATTAGTATTTGTGTAAACTGAGGCAAGTTGCTTAACCTTTCTGAATTTAAGTTTCTTTATCAGTAAAATAGGGCTAATGATAATGCCCAACTCAAATGGTTGCTTTGAGAATTTAAAGGAAAAAAAATGTACACTTCTTAGCCTAGAGTCTGACATAAACAATTCTCATTATCTTTATGATGTTCAATTTCTTTCTTCTTTTATTTTTTCCCTTGAGATGGAGTCTCACACTGTCACCCAGGCTGGAGTGCACTGGCGCAATCTCGGCTCACTGCAACCTCTGCCTCCTGGGTTCAAGCGATTCTCCTGCCTCAGCCAGGATGTTCAGTTTCTAATACTGTAAGTGGTGTTCTAGGTTCTACTTTCCTTCCTTCCTTGCTTTCTGGTAGGATTTCACCTTTGCTATAATCAGATGACTCCACATGTTTTTCCTTCTGATATATCTCTAAGCAGTCAGCTGTCCTGTGATTGCTTAAAGTTGGGTTGAAAACAACTAGACTTTTTGGTTCATGGGGTGAAGAGCTATGAGGAGACACATTTAGATGTAATGCCAAGGACCGTGCCTCTCTTAGAGATCCTGAACTTTGAGCTGGATACAGTGACTGGATGGGAATTGAGGTTCTATGTCTTAGGAAGAGGCTGGTTGCATTCTTTACACGGGAGAAATTTGAGACATTCCTGATAGTTGGTGGCCAAAAAAGAGGAATGTGGCAGGGAATGATGACTTGTTTACTATGCCCATTTCCCTTTCTGTCTCATAGCCTCTGTTATAGATGGGAGTGGCCATGGACAGAATTTTGGCCCATTCAACTGGGCTAAGTTATTCTTAAGCAGGACACTTCCAAGTCTGACCCATAAATAATCTTCTCTCTCTCTTCCCACACACTGACCAAACCTGTGGGTCCAGTGGGAATTAGAATCACTATTTGGAATGAAGCAGGTCAGCAAGTCACCGCACAAAAGGAGAATCTTCCAGAAGAACTGCCTATTCATGAATACATATGTTGGGTGACTTTATTGTGTTAATCGCTGACATCTTGGGGTTGTTTGTTACAGTATTGTGACTAATAGACATTCCAAATAGGACAACATTTACTCTGTGGTCTATAGAATGAAAATAAGTATTCAAAAGATATAAAAATAACATGTGTAGAAGCAGAATATATAGTTTAAGACAGAGGAAATAACAAGTATACTAGGCAAGAGGAGATAGAGATAGAAAGAGATAGAGAACGGGAGAGAGAGAGAGAATGGCCTATTTCAGTAACTGCAATAAGCAGTCTCTCTATACCTATATTAAACTCTTTCCTACTTTCCTTTTGTTTACTGGAATCCAACCACAATTAGCACTCTCAGCTCCCCAAAGAAACTAATCTGTTTTCTGTTGCAGAACCTTCTCAAATACTGTCTCTCCTGCCAGAAATCTCTTCTCTTGAATGTTTGGCTAACTCCTATTTACCATATGTATCTTAAATTAAATGATACTCCAAGAAAAAATATTTTCTGAAAGTACAATCAAATTAGACCCTTGTTCTTAAATTCTTTCAGAGTATCTTGTTATTTTCTTTTACAATTCATCACAATTTGTGTTCATTAAATAATGTGCATATTAAATTTTAAGGTATCTGTCTCCTCTACCACACATTAAACTGAATGAAGTTTTATTTATCACTGAAAAATACTTTGAACATAACACACAAAGAAATATTTAGTGAATGGATTTATATGACATGAAAATAGAAAGTAAATTAGGGAGAGTTTTTATAACTTGTGTGTTGGCACTTTATCTTGGGGACAACTGAGTGTTCTGAGGGGTTTTAAGCCATGGGTTGATATAATCATATTTGCCTTTCAGAAAGATTACTTCATTTGGAAAAGGATTGAGCAAGGTAGAGTAGCGCGGTGTTAGGCAAGTGTAGAGACAATTGTCTCTGTAATTTATGAAATAGATAAAGATAGTATTAATTAAAGAAGTATGAGTGAGACTCAAAAGCAAAGCATGGAACTGAAAGATGCTATGAATGCCAGCCAAGTGGAGAAGACAGTGTAAGGTACTGATGAAACAAGTGTTTGGGAGAAACACCCAACATTATTCTTGGCTACTTATAAGCTATGTAAATTTCATCAAATAGCTTAAATTTTCTGTAGTCTCAGTTTTGTCATCTAAATAAATATGTGTTTTCTTTGTCAGTTTTCAAACTTTTATGCCAGCAGTCAATTAATGAATAACATTATCAGCAATACTACAGCTTCTTTGATTGAATCAGTGAGTGGAGGGTTCAAAGCCTCAAACCCCTAAAGTTCTGCTCTTGTCACTTTTCCTGAGAGCTCACATTGATCTCTGAAGAACTTTTGAGATTTGAGGGCCAAAATGTAAAAATAATTGTACTCCTAGAGATCTACATTTGGATGACATGGACATATCTCAAATAGAACTCTTAATCATATTTCAAATCAGTTTATCCACATATTGCCTCTTTTTTTCTAAGACTGTGCTTTTTCAGTTATCCTATTAATTTTTTATGCTTCATTTACCCACTATTTACTAATTGCTCTTCAATCTACTATCTCCTTCTCATCTATTTCGTGTGTGGTCTAGCCATCACCATTAAGATGGCCCACTAGCCTGTCATACTTAGTAAGCCCCAAATTAAACTCCACATGTAATCTCCATCTGCACACCTGTTCCCCATCTTATATTCCCTCATCTGAATGATTTCCATTAACAACTATCCAGCTCCCTGTTTGAAAAACTCAGGAAAGTCCTAGACTCCTTTACCTCTTTTTATATGTCTTTTATTTATATTTAAGTGGTAAGACCCAACCTTATTCTTGCAAAAATGTCTAGATAGCAGTTATAATGATTCAACTCATCAATTAAGTAATCGTTAATGCTGCAAAAATATATTAAACCAATCAATTAAAATAATTAATCAATAAGAAGATAGGAAGACAAGGAGTATCTTGTAAATCCATTTTAAAGACTAGCAAAAGAACGACAAGAAAAATCAATCAATCGATAAGACTGAAGGTGAAAGAAAGCCTGACAGAATGTTAAGCTGCAAAAGTCTGGAGAAGAGAGAGCAGTCAATGTAATATATTGCAGACAATGAGGAAGATAAGGACTGAAAGGGGAACACTAGCTTAGTAACAAAGAGGAGGTAGAATTTCTTAGTGAGAGAAGTTGCTAGAGTCCTGGACATAGAACTCAGGTGTCATTGGGTTGAAAGGCAAGCAGAAGGTGAGAAATGATAAGCACTGATACCTCTCAGGAGTCTTGGTCATAGAAGCGAGTGTAGCAAGTCACAGTATTTCCGAGCCTCACTTTTCTCGTCTGTTCAATTGTGATAAATACCTTGTCTCCTGCACAGAGATTTTTGTAGACTGGGAGGAAAGTGTGGGTGGCACTAGAAACTTTTCAAATCACTCTTAAATCCTTGAAAATAAGTACAATTTCTATGTTCAGTAACAAGCAGCTGATAATTGTCAGTTACTTATGTTATAATATCTATTTTAAATTTTAAAAACAGCGGTCTCCTTGAAGCCAGGGTATCTCTTATTCATTTTGGCACCTTCAGTCCCTAACATAGTACCCAGTACATAGTAATAACATAATAAATATTGCTTTGTGTCCCCCAAACTGAATTTTGGCATGTAACTTAAATTCTATCCAAGTAAGGGTAAGTGGCTTTAATTCCAAAAAAGATACAGAAGAAACAGAAAAATAAAAAAATAGAAGACATAAAAGTGGATGCCATTCAAACAACAACCCAGCATGTCTTTTCTTTTTTCTCCTTTCCACAGATAGAGAGAGGCTTAGTAGTTCAGTTAACCCAAAACTGGTATATGATCTATCTAGTTTTTAGTTAATTAACATTTACTTTGGGTAAAGGTATCTACAGGAAGACACCATTGGACAGTTTCCTCAATGTACAAACCAATGATTACATCTAATGAACAAAAGACAGTGGTAGTTGTTTAAAGAAATATTCTAAAAACCCAGAATGATATTAGCACACTGCTTGCTATATGCAGAATGAGATTAAAAACTCAGAACTAACCAGCTTCTGTGTAACAGCTCTAATAGAGTATAAAAAGTAATCAAATTTGGAACACATGCAAAATCCTTAGAGTTCACTGGTTTCAGACATAATAATACATGCCAGGTTATATTAATGAGAGATTAAGTATTGTGTACTTGGAATCTTTAAATTATCCTTTGCCTAATTTAGTTTATGTTTGAGTTCCATTCCCCTGCTCATATAATTTCCCTTGTGCTATGTGGCACAGAATGGCCCAGGTAGATAGTATTTTATCCATCAGTAATATCGCATTAATCCAAATGAAGCCCATTTTATCCCTAGGGTAGTGAGTCAAGTTTAAGGGACCATTGTGCCTTGCTCAAATTAAGAGAAATAAGAGAGGGACCATGGTACATAAAATTTGCTGAAGCCCTAAATGTTGATGGAAACAAAATACAATGTAGTATTATTTTGAATCTGCACCAACAGACCTGGCATGACTCCTGAGTTCACAAATGGAACTTAGGTTTTTGCAACAGTCTGCAAGGATTTTGTATTAAAATCACACTTCAATGTTTATGGAGAAGCATATGAAATCAGAACAATTTCCTCCCAAAATAGGTGAAAGACGTGTTTAAGCATAAAATGATGGGACACGTGTTCTACAAGGTTTAACAGAAAGTATGCGATTAACTTTTCACCAAGGCAAGGGAATTTCAATTTATATCTTTTATAAAAAGAGTCCAAAATATTCTAAGTATTTATATTCGGTAACAGCTACTGGTTATGCTATGCTTTAGTTGTCTTTTGTCATTTCTCTGTCCCCTTCTCATCGTTTGGGATACTAATAGTCCACACTTCTACTCCTCTTTGGAAGAATTACCCTCCTTCAAATGGAGTCACTTTCCATACATTTGCAGAGAACAGGATGTGTCTGAGTTTTCGTCTCTCCATTCAAGCTCACTTGCCTAAAGATGGGACAATGGACAATGCTTAGGGATAATTTGCACTTCACAGATTCCTTGTAAGATTAGACTACAAGGAATGATTGGCCTGAAGTTACTTCCTTGCTTGTTTTTCTTTCTCTTTCTTTATTCTGATTCTCCTTATTTCTTACCAGTGTCTCCTGAAAACACTTCCTTAATTAGTAACTTTCATACAAATTATCTCAGATCCGTTTGTGGGGAATCCAACTTGAGGAAGACAATGTGCAAAAACACTCCTGCACAATAATTAGTTTATTTTAGAGTTGTCCAATAAATAATCTGTTTGCTGAGAGAAAATGTCTATATTCAGTGAATTCATTAAAAATACATTTATTGTATATATGTGCCACATTTTCTTTATCCATTCATCCATTGATGGACTCTTAGGTTGCTTCCAAATCTTAGCTATTATGAACAGAGCTGCAACAAACATGGGGGTTCAGATATCTCTTTGATTTATTGAATCCCTTTCTTTTGACTATAGCCGAAAACAACTTAATTGTACAATTTAAAATAACTAAGAGTGTAATCATATTGTTTGTAACACAAAGGATGAATGGTTGAGGTAATGAATACCCCATTCTCTGTGATGTGATTTTTTTTCACATTGCATGCTTATATCAAAACATCTCATGTACCTCAAAAATATATAAACATACTAAGAGTGTATATACCCAGAACTAACCTGCTTCTATGAGACAGCTCTAATAGAATAGCATATAAAAAGTAATCAAATTTGGAATATATACAAAATCCTTAGAGTTCGCTGGTTTCAGATATAACAACATATTCCAGGTTATATTAATTGGAGATTAAGTATTGCATATTTGGAATCTTTAAATTACCCTTTACCTAATTTAGTTTATGTTTGAGCTTCATTTTGCTGCTCATATAATTTCTCTTGTGCTATGTGGTACAGAATGGCCTGGGTAGATAGTATTTTATTCATCAGAAATATCCCATTAATCCAACTGAGACCCATTATATCCTTAGGGTAATGAGTCATGTTTAAGGGACCATTGTGCATTGCTCAAATAGGCATGCAATGTGAAAAAAAAATCACAAAATAAAAAATAAAACCACAAACATTAAAAAAAAAAGATTTATTTAGAAGCTATTGGGTGTCAAACATTGGAGTAGGAATTTCGAACATAGAAGAGACAAAGTCTTCTCCCTACCTTCATGGAGCCTACAGCCTACTAGTAGACACAAATATTAAATGTACAATATACTTCATTCGAGATGTGATTATTTTGTGAAGGTAAAATAAAGGACTCATGAAAACAAAAATAGGGGAGGGGTGAACTATATTAGGTAGTCAGAGAAATCATACACAAATAAATGATGTTTAAGCTGAATAGGAGAAAACCAGCTAAGTAGTGTGGGAGCATTTCCTCATAGGAGGGAGAAGTTGAGGAGAAAGGCCCAGAGGCAGGAAAAAAGGCCAGCTTGGCTGGAGTATAAAGAGCACTGCTGAATAACTTAGAATAAGGAAACCTAGAATAGTCACCCAGAAAAGCTGGGAAGGTGAGCAAGTGCCAAATCATACCTTTCCTTGTAGGTCACAGTAACTAACAGTTTCTACTTTATACTAAAAGCCATTAGAAGCATTAAAGAGTTTCAGGAAGGAGAAAAAAAGCACATTATATTTGCATTTCAAATGATTGCTTTAAGTTCCAGTTTAGGCTGCCGAGGAGCAAGATCAGGAGGTGATTTTAGTAGGTCTACGTACAGTCCAGGTGAGTAATGATGGTGGCTTTGGACAATGGGTGGCAGTAGAGGTGGAAAGAAGTAAACGGTTGAATTCAAAAGATATTTAAAAAGTAGCACTGAGTGAATAATTAGAGATGGAGCAGAAAGGAAGGAGAGGTGTCAAGATAACAGTCCCATTTCTGTCATAAACTCATGGGTATAAAATCATGTTATAGAGATGTGGAACACAGAAAGGAAAGTAGGTTTGGAGGTCAAGGTTTCAATGATTTATCCCCATTATGTCAAATATATAATACAAATACAGGTATGTGCCACTCAACCATATGCAACCATATGGATATGTCTAAAAAATGCATTGTTAGGTGATTTTGTCTTGTGTGAACATCATAGAATGGACTTACATGAACCTAGATGGTGCAGCCTACTACACACCTAGGCTAGATGCTATTGCTCCTAGGCTACAAATCTGTACAGCACATTATTGTACTGAATAGTACAGGCAATTGTAACACAATGGTAAATATTTATATATCTAAACATATCTAAGCATGGAAAAGGTACAGTAAAAATATGGTACTCTTATCTCACGGGATGACCATTGTGTATATTCAGTCTGTCTTTGATTGAAATGTTATGTGGCACGTGACTGTATTATTATCAGGGAGAGGCACCTTTAAATCTGTGTAGATATATAAAATATAAACACATAATGTGTATTCTGAGGTTTTGATAATGTATTCAACTTGATTATGACTTTCTTATATATACAAGAATTCAGAATATAAAAGCATTGTGTAATTATTGTTAGTCTCCTATAAAATGCAAAGAATATGAAGTCTTACTGAATAAGATTGTAGGACAAGAAGAGAAAAGAATAAAGGGAGACATGCAAAGAGAAAATAAGAGAAAAATAAAGTTAGAAGAATTAATAGAGGAAAGAAAGAAAGAAAACATTTGTTCACTTTTTCTCCATTAATTGTCACAGTCAGATTCAACCTTATGCCAAGGTCATTCACTTGTTTATAATGAAGACAAATGTAAAATACTGTATCCTTCCTATATCATATAAACAACTATTTTTCAGTTGAGGGTTGAGACTTTTAATTTGGTGTTTCATCTTTAAAAACATCTATTAAATTGAATTTGGTGTGCTTGTAAATTTGTATTAAGTTTAGTCTGATCTATTCTATAAACAAAATACCTTATTACTCTTGCAAACCATAAGGTGAGATCAAAGCAATGCATTTCCATTAGCCAGACAGTTCCACTAAAGGTAAGTCATTTCTAGTTTCCCAAGAGAATGTCCAAGAATAATTTAGAAAGAAAATTCTCAAATGTTTTGTGGGATGAACTAGAATAATCAGACACCTAGTGTAAATACAATAGGAAATCTTTTCCATGTTTCTAGCCCTGCAGTGTGGATTTTGTAGAGTG